>NC_142013.1:95739184-95920851 GCF_049901735.1 Notechis scutatus | reverse complement strand
AAATACATATAGGATTAGCTAACATATTCTTTCACATATAAGACTAGCTTTATTTTAAAAGGTCTCTTTCAGATGATAGGGTGTGTAGAGAGAGCTCTGAATCTCATTATGTTTCCTATGTTGAAGGTAAAATTGACCATTAACTAATAACAGGGCAAAAATAGGACTACCTGTAGGAACATATAAGTCCTTCCTCCACTGCAGAGTTGAAGACTTCTCTAGACATCCTTGACTTGGCATAAAACTGTAGCAGCATATAATTTGTTCTCATCACCAATCCCTATCCAGCTTCAATTGTTTTGTTTGTAGTCATGGCAACTACCCAGTTTATCCCTCCACCCCACAACACACACATGCACATAATGAGTGACAAAGCTTGTTCAGTGTTGGTCAGAAGATAGAAAACTCTACTTTAATAATACAGTGCAATAAAGACAATTTAAGCCTGTCTGACACAGGGGTTGGGAATGAGATGAAAGCAACATCATGGGGATACGGAAAAGCTATTGTCAGGACCTGTTTGAAGCATGGTTAGTTACAAGAGTGAAATGAGCCATGGTGACTTCAAGCAATGCTCAGGCCTCTGTGGATTTGGAATATAAAGAAAAACTCTGCTAGAAATTGTTTACTGACTGGTGCAAATATATTTCTCTTTCCCTTCATATCCTTTCCAGAGGTATTCTCCTTTTAAATGCACTTCAATTTTATAGAACTTGCTATCCTCAGTGGAGTCTTTTTCCATTTTCAAAGGAAAAGTCTTGACCAGGTATAACACCCTGCACTACACTTTTCTGTATATTTCTTTTTCAGTTTCTTTTTAAAAAGAAAGGAAATCCCACTGACAAAGAACTGCGGGACCCTTATGATAAGAAATGAAATAACATACATCTAGTTTATCTCCAGCCTCTGATAAAAAATGAATAAGTAAACAGTTTGAAGTATACATAACATTTTCCTCCATCTCTTTATCTCTAAGTTTCACTGTGTAATATTAAGACAGAAAAAAATATCTGTTCTTATATATTGCACTCCCTTAAAATGTTGAATGGAAATTATTATAATAAAAACAGTTTAACAAAGTAATATATTAAGGAACTCAGAGGCAAGCCCCACTGAATTCAATAAAATTTGACCCCAACACAAAAGTATACATGTAAAGCCCTTCACATCCTTTGTTATTGAATTCTAATTGTGTTAGGATATTTTTAAAAACCTGAAACATTTAGTTATATGTGAAGTGGTCATATGAATTGTGTTTAATTGCTTACATTTCAATTTAATTAAGTAAAAAATGAAATGAAATTACAGCCAATTACTTTCGCCTACTCATTTCTTTGTTCTTGCCCACCTACTTATTGGAACATGGTGCTTGGTCTACTGGTTGACTAAATATGTTCAGTCTGTTGAAATAATCTGTAGGCCCTCTTACGAAATTCGATACCAAATTGTCATGTGCCAGAAGGAAACAATGTAAAAATGGAGATTATTCATATTCACTCTATAATTTTAATTAGATAGATTAAGTCAAATTTAGTTTCAGCTTTATCCCATTCACTTTTTAATGCTTACCATTATAGGCCAAGGCCTAGTTTTCCTCAGAACAATTGCCCAGATTGGTCTAAGACTTTGGGCAAGCACAAACCCAGGGATAGTTTTACAAGCAAGGTATTCTTGCTGATGAAACTTTTGATTTCTCTGCATTTCTTCAGAGTGCTTCAGAATTTCTTTGGAGTGATACGAACCTATCTTATAATTGCATGTAATTGAAGATGTGGTTTTCTATTACTCATCTCCTCTACATCTGTGGCCTCTATATCTAACTAGGGCACGTGATCTTAAAAAGTCTCACAGAAAGTGATTCTTTTTCATGTCTTCCTCTGGGGATTATTTGAAGTATGGCAAAAACATTTGTTTCCCATTAAACTGAATGTGAATATGGGCACTGTTCCCTGCTCTGTTACACCACAAAGCAAGTTCCTGTCTGTATATGGATTCGTCGTTGTCTCAAATGAGACTAATCACTGTTGTGTCATCAGCAAACTTCAGTATTTTAACAGATGGATCATTTGAGATACAGTCATTGGTATATAGGGAGAAGAGAAGTGGAGAAAGCACACAGCCTTGGGGTGGGGGGCTGTACTAATTGTACAGGTATCAGATGTGATTCTGCCTCGCTTCACCTGCTGCTTCCTGTCTGTTAGGAAGCTTATGATCTACTTACAAGTGTGTTCAGGCACTGCTAGTTGGTTTAATTTACTTAGAAGAATGTCTGGAATGATGGTATTGAATGCTGAACTGAAGTCTACAAAGAGGACCCTTGTGTAGGTATTTGGAGATCCAAGGTATTGTAGGATGTAATGCAGAGCCATATTAACAGCATCATCTGTCAATCTATTTGCTCAGTATGCAAACTGCATGGGATCTAACAGCAGATCCATGATGGTTTTCAGATGGGACAGCACAAGCCTTTCAAAAATTTTCATAACTACAGATGTTAGAGCAACTGGTCTGTAATCATTCAGTTCCTTGATGGAGGGTTTCTTTGGCACTGGGAGGATAGTAGAGCATTTGAAGCAGGAAGGAACATAGCACATCTCTAGTGATCTATTGAAGATTTGGGTGAAGATGGGGGTCAATTGGTCAGCACAGACTTTTAAGCAAGAAGGAGTTATCTTGTCTGGCCCTGGTACTTTTTCTGGCTTTTGTCTGTGAAATAGATCTTGCACTTCTTTTTCTGTGATCATCAAAGGTTGTGAACCCAATGGGTTGGGCCCAGTTGTAAGAGGTTTGGCTGTTGTTGGTGTGTTTGAGATGGGGGTTGTGGAGATAGGTGGCTGTTTTCTTTCAAACCTACATTAAACAGGATGTGCTATAGGGTGTGCTATAGCAGTGGTCGCCAACTCGTGGGCTGCGGCCCACTGGTGGGCCGTGAGAAAATTTTGGTGAGCCGCAGAGAAATCTCACCCCCAGAGCACCCTCCCAAAGCAATTAATCCAGGCTGCTCAGGAACACAAGGCTGCACCGCCCACATGGCCCGCGGGAACCCTCCCCGCCCATTCACTCCTTACCCGGCAAACTTTCCTGCTAAATTGCTATTTTTCCTTTTTCCGACCATCATCTGTTCTGCTCTGCCAGGGGATTTAGATTAGCTAGGAAGCAGGAAATAGTTGGATTTCTTGCTTTCTAGCTAGTCTTTAGATCTTCGGCTCTGCTTTTAAGCACAGCCGAATCTCCCTTAGGACTGAAGGTTCTATTATTCAGTGCAGACTCATGGCAAGCAAATTTGAGAGACTGAGCTAGCCGATGGCAGATAGATCATTGAATGATTCTGTGAGCAACTCAATCTGCCTGCTTTGCCTGATTTTAGGTAAAAGTTGCTATTTTTTTATAAAAAAAAAAATCAATATTTACATACATAGTGTGTTGTGAGTTAATTTTGTGAGTTTGCTTGCAAGCAAATTTTATGTGACAGACTGAGCTAGCCAATGGCAGATAGATAGATTTCTGAATGAATCTGTGATACTGTGAACAACTCAATCTGCCTGCCTCCTTTGTCTGATTTTGGAAAAAAGTTGCTCTTTTTTTAATAAAAACATTCAATATTTATATAAATATTTATAATATTTACATACAAGCCATGCCCAGGCAGTCACATGACCACCAAGCCACACCCACAAATTAGGCCACACCACAGAACCAGTTAGTGGTCCCTGGGGTCTAAAATTATGAGTTTGGTGGTCCCTGAGGTCCAAAAAGTTGGCTACCCCTGTGCTATAGGATGTGCTAAAGGATATGCTATAGGGTCCAGTTTCTCCCATTTTACAACAACTCAACTTGTATAGGGTCTCCTGCTTGTGTGTGTGTGTGGGGGGGTTATCTAGATTAGAAGACCTCCAAGTTCCCTTCCAACTCTGTTCTGTTCCTATTCAAAGGTGAGACTCAATAAATTCAATCGAACTTAAAACCAAGTAAGTATGTATGAGATTTCAGCCTTTCATTCCTAACAGACTAATCTTCAGCCAATAACCCCATATATAGTTTTCAGCTCACATCAGCAACATTATTCAGTGTAACTTTCAATTATTCTTAGTGACATTTTCAGCTCATCTTAATGCCATCTCTGGGTTCTCAGGCACAGTGGGACTCTTTTTCCTCCCCCCTCTTCACTGTCACTATGACATAATCTCAATTATATGGGCCAAACTTTAAAGACAAATTGAGAGAATTATTTGTCAAGGCCAAAAAAATTGCTCAGGCATTATATAATGCCAATTTCGGTGTTTCAGTTTGTCCTTAACTTCTCCTTCTTTTAAGAAAAAAGAAGAAAGTCTCTATTTTTTTTCTCCTTTATCATCCTATTTTTTTCCCCTCAGCCTTATAGTCTTTAAAATCTTTACTGTTGGATATCTGTGTGTCTGGAAATAAGGAAAGGAATGCCCTCAGGGAATTTTGGTGTATTTTACTAGTTTGTTTTTGAGTTGTTAAAGATGTGGCTTCATTTTAGGAAAGAGGGCAGGTATGTTGGTGAACCCAGGGTTTGGGACATAGGAGTAAGATTGATAACAATGACTCATCTTGATTCTGAAAAAGAAAGAGGATTGCAAAACTCCTAAGTACTGTATCAGTGCTGGATTTCATAAGATTTGAGGCTGGGGAGAGATACCTCAACAATCTCATTATTGCCTCAATAAAAAAGAATGGGGCCTCAAGAGAAAACAATTATTTTATATTTCCAATGAATTTGAATAATCCCATATATCTTTCAGCCTGTCCCATAGATGAATTCCTACTGGTAGCTTTCTCTGCAGAAATAAAAACCTAAAAGTATGATCAATATATATATATATATATATATATATATATATATATATATATATATATATATATATATATATATATATATATATATATATATTCACAAGAGGTATTTTATATAATCATCTCACTAAATGTCTGACATTGTTTCTTTTTATCACTTTCATGTTTGGTTAAACTATGTAGATGTAAAGATCCAATTTCATCAGTTTTATGTTTTTATTTTGAATAAGGAAAAGTAAGTAGCCAAAAATTATCAGATTGTAAAATCTGATTGTGAACACTTTGGCAATGATGACAAACTCTCTTTGTAAATCCAGAGGCTATTACAAATTATCAGCCCCCTACAAAACACATTGGATTCGTGTCATTTGTTTCATCTCAATCCACACTATATTAAACAGAAAGAACACCCTGTGCTGTGACAGGGCATATTCTTATCACATGATGGAAGCCAGAATTCATTGATGATTCATTATCTTTCTAAATCTGCCTCCCAGTCCTTTCTCCCAGGACAGAGAAGAAACATATGAAAGTTACCTTTACTTATCCCCAAGGACAGTTGTTTTCTCACTGGAGAGACTATAACACTAGGTACACCCTGCCTTCCAGTCATGTTTCAATCAGGGAAAAGCCCAGGTTATACTGATTTCTTTTCGAGGGATTCTCATTGCATTGCTGCTACAGGAAACTACAGTTCACCACCAAAGTTATTCTGGTGGAAACATCCAAAGCATCAGAAATACCATCTAACCGCAGTTCGAGACAGTTGTTTTTAATTTAGGATAAATTAAAACAATGGTGCATTATCATTATGAAAAGAATATAAAACAATATTTCTTGAACGAGGATTGGCTCGGTGAACAAAGCATTCATCACGACTACATTGTGAAACTCATAAGCGCATGGCACAACATGGGAGAACAAACACATCAGGACTAGATTCAGCAGTCCATCCGCATTTAAAAGACACAAGCCACTCCTTTGAAGACAGCAAAGTCCACATTTTGGACAGAAAGGCTTGCTGGTTTGAAAGAGGGGTCAAAGAGGCCATCTGTGTCAAAATTGAGCAGTCCGCTCTCAACAGAGTGGGAGTGATATGGCATCATCTACCTCCAGTCTACAACACAGTCCTTTCAACAGTTCCAAGAAAGCTCCATACCTATTTGCATCACTCGAGTGACCCTGATGACATGATAAACCTCCAGGTAACCTAAACAACCCTCTAAAAGAATGCAAATGACCAGCTGCTGCAAGGAGTATACATTATTCCATTCCCCACCATCCAATCAGAGCTAAAGAAGCTTCTTGAATGAGAAGTGAAACATTAAAAATAAATAAATCCATAAAGTTGAGTTACCTCTTGGGGGTGGGGGGAAACACCTTTGGGGACAACCATGACCTGGATCATTGAGAATCTCCATAGATTCATTGTAAAACCTATTTTTTACTTCATATAGTCTTTAAAGGAAGTTTTTTTAAGAGAAACGTTGGCAATTTTCAGCAAGCAAGTAAGCAAGGAAAGCAGGGAGGCAATCGAATTGGGCTGCAGATTTCAATATCAATTCCTATAAATCCATTTTTGATTATTAAGCCTTTGATAGTTGATGTCACAGGGTTTGTGCCCTCCAGGTTCCATTGACCTACTGGTACCCCAGAATGATTCCTTCTCAATACCTCTATAGCAATACCTGCCCTCTAATATGAAGTTCACTCTGAAATTGAAACAGCTGCCATGCTATTGGGATTCTGAAGGTCTGTAAAGACCTTGGAGGGGATGATGGATTAATCCTTATCTGGATTTCCAATGGGTTGGCTAACAACTGCACAAATCTACCTTCTCAACAAGACCCAGATGGAAAACAGTCTTGCAGATGATGCATTTTGAGATGTACCACTCAAAAGCATGTGAACTAACATGCATGCCTGTTAGTGAGAGCAAACGTGTATTATTTCACAATTGAAAACTGGGCAGTTTTTTACTGAGATAAATTTTGCAGAGATCTTAGAAAAAGAGTGTAGAGTAGGACAACAAAGATGATAGGAGGTCTGGAGGCTAAACCAGAAGACAAATGGTTAAGGGAACAAGGTATGCTCCTTTGGTGACATTATGGCAATCTTCCAGTACTTGAGGGACTATCACAGAGAAGAAAGCATCAATCTATTTTCCAAAGTACCAAAGGGCAGGACAAGTAGCAGGTAAAAGATCATTAAAGAGAGATCGAATCTAGAACTAAAGAGAAATTTCAGGGAGAACAATCTATGGAACAGCCTGCCATGCAGACTTTTGGGTTCTCCATCAATGGAGGTTTTCAAAAAGTAACTGGAGAACCATTTGTTCAGGATAGTATAAGGACTCCTGCTTTGGCCTGGGACTGGAATAGGTGGCCTCCAAGATCCTTTCCACTCCTATGATTCTACAGTATCTTTTCTTGAGGACAGCCTTCGAATTATCAAGTCCTTTTTTTAAAAAAAAAATTCTGAGCTATCTTTTTTTTCAGGTATTTTTTTACAGCTAAGAATTATTTTTAAAAGATCAAATGTTTCATGGTACGTTTGGGCTTTCTTGGAGCATTAAGAATTGACTTTCACACTTTAATGAATATGCCTGCACCATTTCCTACGCAGATAACTGAAAAACAATTCATTTTACTCTTATTCAATCTTAGTATATGCAAATAAATACCTAGTCGCCACTAAAAATTTCTGACCATCCGAAAAATAGAATAAAAAAGAATCAGATACATAATAAGATTATTTAGAACCTAATTTTAAATAATCTGATGTTGGTTTTATAACTGGATGATGAGTAGCATTTGAATGGTCGAATCCTACTGCAAGAAATAAAGTCATTATTGGCAGAGCTTTGGGGGATTATCCAGTGTTGGTTCAGGAGGCCAATTCTACCTCCTCAAACCTTCTCAAACACAGTGCACAATGTACAAAACACATGGACTCTCTATGCCAGTGGTGGTATGCTACTGGTTCAGCCCGGTTCGCCTGAACTGGTAGTAAAAATCACTACTAGTTTGGCTAAACTGGTAGTAAAAAAAAGCCTCCGACAATCAGTTGAGAGAATAAAAGACCAAAAAGTGAATGGGAGGGTGGGAGGGTCGCTCCTAGCTTTTTGTTTCTTCATCCTCTCAGCTAATTGGCTTGTTAGGTGTGTGCATTAGGGGTGTGTACATGTGTTAGGTGCACGCACATGTGCAATCACCTACCGAACTGGTAGTGACTAAGGTAGGATCCCACTGCTGCTCTATACCTCCGATAAATATCTCACAAAGGGGAGACTCGACCTTGAGAAATATCCATCTCTTTCCTATTTGTCTTAATTATTTAGCATTCTGAAACTCATCCTTGATTTCACTTCAGCCAAGACTAAACGTCAAAAGCTATATTTCACCTCCAATATGAAATGCAAATCAAGCCCACAGCAATCTTGAAGCGGTGGGCAGAGGAAAGTCAGGCAGAGATTCATCCTCTATGTCAGTAGAATTGACAGAAAAACTATTGGAGATATACAACCTCAGACATACGGATACTTTATACCAGTGGTGGACTGCAACCGGTTCAACAACTGGTTCTCTGAAAGTGTGTAGCATTCAAAAAAACACTAATTTAAATCTGTACAGCTTACCTTCTAGGGAAGCACTGGTAAGTAAAGAAGCTGAGGCGCGGAAATCCACTGTGTCTTGTGAATCATCTGAGCTGATGAAATATAGAACAGGATAGGGCAGAGGCAGGTGGCCGGGGCCAGCTGATCGTTGGAACTACCAGTTGGCTAGAACCTGCAGCAGCCCACCACTGCTTTATACCCTATTGATCAACGACCACTAGGGCCAT
This sequence comes from Notechis scutatus, assembly GCF_049901735.1. Classification (NCBI taxonomy): domain Eukaryota; kingdom Metazoa; phylum Chordata; class Lepidosauria; order Squamata; family Elapidae; genus Notechis; species Notechis scutatus. Next base: position 95,912,190 of record NC_142013.1, on the reverse strand, counting down.
GAGGAATTGACACAGCTAGCAAAACATTCCCTCTTCTCTTTCCTGTTTGCCAATTGGAAGGCTTGGATTTTGGATATTTTAAGCTCTCCCTTCCTACCTGCTTTTAAAAGGAGGAGTCGAGACATCTAAATGTCCTTCTCATTTCCTCTCACAGCTTTTAATTTCCTTAATAATTTTAGTTGATATTCTTGGACATTAGCAAATTTTCTCTAAGCACTCTTAATGGTTTGGGTTTAGCAACACAGAGAGGTTCTGCTGAATATGAAAACTGCAGAGTTCAAACCTGGGTTACTTTCAATTCATCAGCACCTGCTACTAATTACCCAGCAATGTCACAGCACAAACCTTGGCTTGTTGCACTTGCACCCTGACCTCATGCATATCCTAAGATATGTTTGCACCATGAACTCATGTCATCAGCTACCCCATTGTGGATGTCTAAGCCTTAATTTTTGCCTTCCAAACCCTCAGGAGCGTAGTTACCTATATTTGTTCAAAAAATTTCTGGTAAGCAATTATACATTGGTCTTCTTTAGCAACCCCAATATACTGTATTTTGATGACTCAGTTGTTTAGCAAAGTGGTTGTGAATGAAAATTATGTGACTCTCCTTACAATTTTCCTTTGCTTCTTCCTCCTTCCTTCTGCCAAACTGGAGTTCTTTCACTTGTTCACTTGATTATTTACTCCATACACTGTAGTATGGGGTAAATAATAAAGTGAAAATAAAAGTTATACATTTGACATGTGTTTCTGTTAATTTGAAAAATTACTGTATTTTTAAAAATTGTGAATGCACCATTTTCCCTCTCTCCCCCATCATTGGAATGTTCACAGCTGGCACTGAGAAAATTAGCAAGGAGAAAATGTTTATATTTACAATAATTGGAGAGAAATGGATTATAAGAGACTAAGCAGGCACATGTATTGAAAGAAATGCACTAGCACCTGTTATTTTTTTTAATGTTCACTGCGAAGCCCTTAGGAGGCACAGAAAGCCTTTACCGTGAAACTGATAGGGGCCTTGTCAGTTTCAGCCAACAGCTGGGAGTTGGTTGAGGGTTCTAATCAACATATCAAGTCAAAGGTCAACTTATTAACTTGCAGTTAGCATTGTTTAGGAAAGCATTGTGCTGGGGAGAAAAGCAGCTTAGGAAGAGTTAGCTTATTTAACATATGAACATCAAATTTCTATTAGATACAATCATTCAGAATAGAGAAGGAAGGGACCTTGAAGGTCTTCTAGTCCAACTCCCTGCTCAAGCAGGAGACCCTACATCATTTCAGATAAGTGATATCCTGTCTCTTCTTTAAAACACCCAGTGATGAAGCCAGAGGTGGGATTCCACCGTATAACAACCGGTTCGGTGATCATGTGCTTCGCATTTCAAACAGCTCTAATACTAACCTTTTAGAGCAGTCCCTGTGAAGAAAACAGCTGAGGTACAGCAAACTGCTCTGCCGTGTGAATCAGCTGTGCTCAAAACAACGGAAGTAAAGGACAGGAAAGAGCAGGGAGAGGCAGGCAGGCCCACATGCTCATCGCAGCGAACTGGTTTGGAGACAGCTGATCTTTGGAGAAGGGGTTCACCCAAACTGGTCCGACCTGGTAGAATCCCACCCTTGGATGAAGCACTTACAATTTCTGAAGGCAAGCTGTTCCACTGGTCAATTGTCCTCACTGTTAGAAAATTTCTCCTTGGTTCTAGGTTGCTTCTCTCCTTGATTAGTTTCTACCCATTGTTTCTTGTCCTGCCCTCTGGTGCTTTGGAAAATAAGTTGACCCCCTCCTCTTTGTGATAACCTCTCAAATACTGGAATACTGTTATCATATGACCGTGAGTCCTTCTTTTTTCTAGACTAGCCAAATCCAAATCCTGCAACAGTAATTAATATGTTTTGGTCTTCAGGCCTTTAATCATCTTAGTTGTTCTTCTTTGCACTTTTTCCAAAGGCTCATCATCTTTTTTGTAACGTGACCAAAACAGGATGCAATATTTCAGGTATGGCCTTACTAAGGCTTTATAAAGCAGTTCTAATACTTCATGTGATGTTGATTCTATACCTCTGTTTATACGACCAAGGATAGTATTAGCTTTTTTGGCTGATGCTGCACATTTATGGCTCATATTTAAGTGATTGTCCACTAGGACTCAAAGATCCCTCTCACAGTTAGTTTTTGAGCCACATTTCACCTAATCTCTACTTATACCTTTGATTTTTCCTTCCTATGTGTATAAAACCTTGCTTTTCTCCACATTAAATGTCATGCTGTTGGATAGGGATAGGGCCCATTGTTCAAGTCTGTCAAGGTGCTTTTGGACCCTGAGCTTGTCTTCTGGAATGTTTATAATTTATAGTCTTAATTATGCTTTGATAAGAATTAATACCTATGATCCAGAACAATTCCCAATCTGAAAAAGTGCTAATCAGACCTGCTTGATGTCCTTTAAAAACAGAATATCAAAATGTAATTTAACAATCTTAAAGCAGCATATGTACATAGTAATTACAGCAAACACTCTAAATGCCTCAGGAGTGTATGGTGCAAGAAGTTGATTTTAATATTAATTTGCAAATTTATATCATACAAATTCATAATGTAGATCCATAAGCATCCATCTAGACTATTAATTTGTTTCAAAACACTCAAGGATACATAATAAGTTACCATCTGTAATATAAGAATCAATGCTTGTGCTGACATAATGCTAGCTTTAATGGTAATAAACCTCAGGGGAAATTAGCTCATAAGTTAATAGTAAAGGAAAGCAACCAGTTCAGGGTTACTGTCCTTGTGTTTACAACGAGAGCTATCTCCTCTGGTCCTTCTCTTCACTACACTAGCCATGCCCAGTTCCTGCAACCGTTCATTGTATGTTTTAGTCTCCAGTCCCCTAATCATCCTGGTTGTTCTTCTCTGTACTTTTTATAGAGTCTCAACATCTATTTTATAGTGTGGTGACCAAAACTGGATGCAGTACTCTAAGTGTGGTCTTACTAAGGATTTATAGAGTGGTATTAGTACCTCACTAAAGTTAGTACTTCACTAAAGCAGCAAGTGGGATAAAGTGGGATATTGTTCTGACCCAAACCTGGTTCCAAGAGAGTAAACACAAGACAAAGGTAACAGCACAACCTTTTAATGTTTCATTTACGAATCCTATTTCTTCACAGATAAAAGGCTGCTTCCAACTAATCATCTCCGACAAGAAAGAGCCTTGCCAAGTTTTTGCAAGGCTGCCAAGAACAACAGATAAAATTCCTAAACAATAAATCAAAGAGTCTCCAAACACCAACTCAGGTATTCTAACGTCCACCAGGCTTGTGTATCAAACTTCGTTGCCTTCTGCAAAGAACAGCAGTTTCTCAGCTGGCTTTTATCTTCTCAGGGCTAAAAAATGCCAAGGAACCCCAAGCAATAGAATTAAGAAAGCTTTATACATTTTCAGGTATAGTCGCCCGTACTGCTGTAGCTGATCTTTCCTTCAAGCAGCCCTGTGTGCATGCACACTGGGCACAGGCTCCTCGGGGACCTCTTCATCGCTGCTGCCAGCCTCCCCAGTCTCTGAAGGCAGCATTCCACTCCCTGATGGTCCTGGCCCCATCCCTGCATCACACGCAGGCCCCTCATCTGAGTCTTCCCTCTCCAAGCCCTCAGCCATCTGCACCACAACAGATATGTTTAAAAAATCATCTAATAAGCATTTTAGTAATGATCTAACAATTTTCCTATTGGTTTCTAACTGTCCCTATTCCTAAGCCTTGGCTAATGAATGCTTCAGGAGTTGTCTAATGCACATTCGCTATTTGCTTCAGGTCATTCCCCATTTCTAACTTCTAGCTGAGGTATGCAGAATGTCTAATTCTTTGTTTCTATTATCAGTCTTCTAACCACCTAGAATTGATACAAGTCTTACATGTGCATAGTGTCTGTGAATAAGCATTCTTTGTTCCTACCAGACAGGCTCCACAATTACAGGCATCCCAGGTTTCTTTCAAGTGGATGCCATAGCCTTGCTTCATTTTAGCAAGCAGTCCATCACTCCCTCATCCTAAAAAAACAGTAGGCAACAATTTTACACTATGGGATTCAAAAGAGGGCAACAAATCACAGAATTTGAAACCTCTCATTTTTTTAAGCCTATGCAGTTATGGTTGGGAGGACTTCTTTTCTGCATGCCTCTACATGCAGTTGGTGCAGGTTATGCTTATGTACCTCTGTTCTTCATGACATCACTGGGAACTAACTGCAACTGGGACATTTAGCTATTACTTTAATGGCCCTTTGTTCTGCAAGCATCCACAGTGGGTGCCTTATGTAATGCACAGTAGTGTACTTTATTATGGATATATGCCAATTTAAGGTTGCTAAATTACATTTTGATATTTGGTTTTAAAGATAGTGAGCAGCTCTGATGTATCATAATATTAATTTAAAAAATCTAATGTGTAAACTGAAGAAAAAAAAATTTTTAATAATAAAAAATACATAAATATACATAATACACAATTTTGCAATGATAAAAACATTTACAATACATTATCTTGATGTAAGCCATTCAGATTCCCCTGAACCGTGAGGTGGATAGCAAATAAATTTGACTGAAGATTAGATAGACAGATGATAGAGAGGGACAGACAGACAAACAGAAACCTATCCTCTTATATTTCTCCCCACAATCCTGCAAGATAGGTTGACCTGTTGTGTCTGCAGATGGAATAGAAACTGGATCTCTCTGGTGTCAGTCAAATACATTAGTCATTATATCTTAGTCCTTGCTCATCCTTGCTCATTTTGTTAACTGCTTCCTACTCTGAAAGTAAACATAGACCAGCCAGTCCTGTACATCATCTTGTATGTACTGTACATCATTCTTGCATAGAGCCATTGTGGCACAGGGGTTAGAATGCAGTATTGCAGGCTACTTCTACTGACTGCCAGCAATTCAGCAGTTCGATTCTCAGTGGCTCAAGGTTGACTCAGCCTTTTATCCTTCCAAGGTAGGTAAAATGAGGACCCAGATTGTTGGAGGCAATATTACTCTATAAACTGGTTAGAGTGGGTTATAAAGCACTATGAAACGGTATATAAGTCTAAGTGTTATTGCTATTGCATACCCCCAAAATGGTGTGTGCAAGGTTAGCTTTCTCTTTTCTTTAGCCAATGGGATAACTTACACAAGATGGCTTCTTTTCTCTGAATAAATCAGCTAGAAATGAGTTTGGTTGTTCAACATGTCAGCACCTTTGAATACTTTGGAATAAAGGATTAAGTTGGCCCCATACTGGCAGATTTTCCTGCTTTCTTTTCCTCTTGCCAAGTGCTGTACTTTCTGAAAAGTATGTCATTTGAGAACTACTTTAAAACAAAGCAAAATTGCCTTATGATTCTCCCATACTCACTTGGGCTGGAAGGTGAAAGTTAGGAAAGAAATGGCCCACATGTCATCTTTTTTTTCTGTTGAATCTGAAGTAAAGGAAAGAAAGGGGAATTATCCCATAAAAAGGTATAAAGCCCTATAGACTGTGGTGGATTAAGACTCACTGGTGACTTAAGCACTGACAAATCTTGGTGCCCCCCACCTTTGTACATACAAGATTTTTTTTACAAATCTTCATTGGTTTTTTTTTCTTTCTCAACTTTGTGGTGCCCCCTTTGGGCCTGCTGCCCTAAGCACGTGCTTAGTCTGCTTAATGGTGAATACACCACTGCCTATAGACCAGCACATAATGCAATCAAATGCAGAGAACTGGGGAGGGAGTGGAGAAATGCCCAACAGTATGGATTAGCCAACTGGAAAAAGAGAGAAATCCTATCTATTCCAAATAGATAGGATAACTAACCATATCTACTACCGCTATAAGTAGTAGATAGGGTTAGCAAGCAGACCAAACTACCCTGCTTGCACCACTAACAGGAGACAATGCTACTTTTGATGCTGAACAAGAAAACCTGGCTCCTATCGGTTGGCTAAGAGCAGACTGAAAATGCTATCATCCTTTCTTCTTTTCCCAAAGGGTAGGAGATCTTCTCATGCTGGGGAAAGACCAAAGTACAAATCTGCTTTGTGAACCTAGACAGCAATCCTGTCATAAGCCAACTATTTACCTTTTTTTACTTTTTAGAAAGGCCTAGGGGATTTAAGTGAGTTTGAAAAACATGCTTGGCAGCAAAATATAAGATGCCGGAGCCCACCAGCAGGATACTTTTCAGCACGCTATATGACAGATACCAAAGCATCAGACTTGGATTCACATATCAAAATAAGCATGGTTTACAAATATCACCCTAAACCAAAAGCAAACAAACTGTACTTCATCTTAATGTGATGTTTGAACTAAATCAGATTAAAGATGTTCTTGAATCGCTTTTGCCTTCAGGTTGTTAGCCCTGAGAATAAATTCCACAAGGAGATTTTATAGTTGTTTGAACACTTTTAAAATATTATTCCCAAGGAAGAAACATGGAGCCAGAAGAGTTAACCTTGCTTCCAAATGTCTCTTCAGATTTTGATATATAATTATATAAATTTCATTTATAGGTCTTTCAAAACACTTGAAAGAATGATCCTTAAGATCAGCAGTGAAGAAAAAGAAGCTTCCTGTTTTGGCACAATACTTATTTTTCCCTCCAGAAATATGATTGATATCAGTCTTTGCTGTATTTTTAGCTCCAGGTTAAACTTTCCTGTTGACCCAAGCATTTTGAATGGACTGTTCTGTCATGTGTATGCGTGTTTTTTCTTCCTTCCTTTCAACATTATATTCTGTCTGTATTTTGCTTTTGTGATACAGTTCAGCACACAGATAATCTTTTGATGAGAGGTATCAGTGCTTAATTAAATAAGCGCATCCAACATCAACACAGAATAAATTTGACCAGGGGCCAGCTGAAATAAAAGATATAATCCCAGAAGCAAAACAGCAGGGAAACCAGTCATTACTCAGATTATTTGCATACAGATGGTTCAACCTACACCTCTAAATTATAGGGTAAGTTGATATATGGATAAGTAATGAAGGACCCTTTCCATTGGAATACAGGTGTAGAAAAACAAGGTTGAAACAGACCTTGGGGGACTTCTAGTCCAACCCCATGCTCAAGTAGGAAACTGTATGCCATTCTAGATAAATGGTTGCCAATCTCTCTTGAAGATCTCCAGAAATGGGGAATCGGCAACTTCTGGAGGCAATTCATTCCATTGATTTATTTTTCTCACTGAGAGGAAATTTTTCCTTAGTTCTGGGTTAGATCTCTTTTTAACTAACTTTTACCAGTTACTTCCTGTCTTGCCCTCAGATGCTTTGGAAAATAGGTCAGCCCCCTCTTCTCTGTGAGAGTCCCTCAAATATTGGAAGACTGCCATAATGTCACCCCTACTCCTTCTCTTTGTTAGACTAGACCAGGGGTGGTCAATCTGGATTTCTTGGAGGGCTGGATCAACATTGTAGTTGTCCTCTGCAGGCCAGGCAGGGTGGGTGGGAGGAGATAGGATGGATGGCCTCCTGCAGCATCCTGCTGGCCCAAACAGGGCATATGGGGGGCATCTGCAGCCCATGCCCCATTTTTGGCCTGGACAGTCTTCTGCAGCTTTTGGCCAGCAGAGTGCTGCAGGAGGCCATTCAGGCTGAAAACAGGGCCTTCTTGTGGCCCCATTTTCACTAGCAGAGGCACTGCTGCCCAGTCCTTTGCTATTTCCAGGCCAGCCCTGCAGACCAGATCTAAGCACCCCATGGGCTGGATTCACCCTGCGGGTGTTGAGTTTGACACCCCTGGACTAGACATACATAATGCTCTCAACCATTCATCATACACCTCCAGTTCCCTTATCAACTTTGCTGCTCTTCTATGCATTTTTTCTAGGGTCTCAGCATCTTTATTTTTGTGACCATTAGTCCAAATTACATGCATAGATCCTAATGCAATGTAAAGCAGTGCTACCACTTCACACAGTCTTGATGCAATCTCTCTGCTGATGCAGTTTAGGACTGCAATGGGTTTTTAGGGAGCTGCAGCACATTGCTGGCTTATATTTAAATGGTGGTCCCCTAGGACTTCCAGATCCCTCTCATCATTACTACTACAAATATAGTACTAAACAATTATATGTAAGAGTGGTAAGGGTTTCTTGGACTCTTGTTCCTGCAAGTAAAGGAGGAGAACATATTTATAATGCGTCAAAAGAACTGACAGAAGAATGATTGGTAAAACTGACAGAACTCACTGAAAGGCCTAAACTCTTTGGTTAGAAAAAAGATAATATCTGCATTTATTAAAATTCCTTGAGGACTTTTGTGTAAAAAGAAAAATGAACTTCTGATTTATGGTTTTAATGATAGAGTAGGATAGATTATAAAAAGAAGAGAATCATGATGTAACTTCAGAGAGACAAGTCAATTTATAATTTATAATTTTATTATAAATAAGATTCAAAGTCATTTCTTTATCTCTCCTTTTTTTTCCTGCTATTCTTTTTGCCCCTTTATTTTTTTCCCTTTTCTTTTTCTCTTTCCTTTTTCATTCTATTTTGTATTAGTTTTATTAGTCTTATTTGTGTTTGAAATGTTCAATTATGCAGATACAGATAAAAAAAGAAATCTTATCAGCTCACTGAATGCTGGAAACAACTAATTTATTCTTCAGGGGGTGGAAAACCCAAGTCATCATTTCAGAGGAGATGAGATTGCATATTTTATTAAGATTGTTTGTTGAAAGAGATAGACTGACAATATACATCACATTCAGACATTGCAATTACAATATAATATATACATTCTTCTAGTTACGTATCCATAAAAAGAGTAACGCATTTGGCAACACCAAGATAGAAACCAATATTAAATCATAATTGAAAAAGATGTGCTGCCTGGAAACTGCAGAGGCTGCAGCTTTGTTTCAACTGAGGAGTTAAAATAAAATACTAATTATAACAGTTAAAAATAAAAAGTGCCTCCTGATGCAGTTCATTCAGAAACAGTCACATAGAACCGTGCAGTTTATATTTCAGTAGCATAAATGGCTCAATTAACTGCTCAACTAATATTAAAACTTATTCCAAGGTTACCATTACTAGACAATTCAGATGGATGAGTTCAGAAAAAAATGCTTGGGTTAATGAGATTTTTTTTCTTCATTTACCTGTTTATTTTAAAAAGATTGAATGTAATCGTAAGTAATGTTACTTAGGGGATCTAGTTTTTAGCAAAATGAGTTGGAATAGCCATAAGGTGACAGCTGGAATTTTTTAAATTATCTATTTAACTGGTCTTCCTCTGATAGGGTCAGAGCAACTAAGGAGATATTTGGCAGCCAAACTGCATCATTACATGAGCTGAGTTTCAAGTGCTGGAATTAAATTACTAAAGCATAAACAGTTTTCCATATGTTGGGTGACATTTCAACTAATATCACAATCCCAGGAAGCATTATCAATTATATACAAAAAAAAGTGCTAGATGGTTGTTAGTTTTCTTAACATATTTTTATTTTGGAAGAAACAAGAAGAGGAGGGGAGGAGGAGAAAGAAAATACTTGTAAGATTAAAATATCTACATAAACATACAGAAGAAAAATTGCAAAGGAGAATTGGCATAAAAAAGTAATGTATAGAATAGAAATGTGAGTCCTTCAGATCATTGTATAATGATAGAGAATGGATGACTTGACAACCTTATGCTACAGGTATTGTGATATTGCATTGCATTGTTTTTTTGCAGTAATATAAACTTAGAAAAACTATTTTCTCTATCTTCCCTTTAGTTTCCAGAGGTCCCTTTCATTTCTGTTATTCTGATTCAATTACCAACTAGTAAATTCAAATCTCATCTCTACAGTAGGGTACTGAAGGTTGGCATTCAGTTATGGCATGCAGTAGGCAAATATTAAGGCTGACCCTAACCCTACCCTAACCCTGCAAATCATTTCCCATTCTAATCTCTGTTCATGATGAAATGTTAACAATATTTAACGTATTAATTAATTGTCTTTGGCATTTCACAATTTTCTTTTGGAGGAAAACACAACTTGCATAGCACTCCATTCTTTAGATTTTCTATTCCATTACAACATTCTAAGAGGTAGATAGAATGATCATGGGTTATTGTATAAGGAGGGGGGAGAGGGAGAGACAGACAGACAGACAGACAGACTTTTCCCCCAAATTGTTACTCTACTTTAGCTATCCCCTTGGGTAATAGCTACGTTGGTCTCTCCAAAGATGCTACTACTGTATGTCCATGATCATCAGGCATCAAATAGCTGTTGTTGTTTTTTTAATTTGTGTCCAGAATTTATTAACATTTCCTGACAGAACAATTAATCTGTGGAATAGCTTTCCTTCAGAAATTGTGGATGCTCCATCACTGGAGGTTTTTAAGAAGAGATTGGACAGCCATTTGTCTGTATCAGGTCTTTTGCTTGAGTAGGGGTTAACTTCTAAGGTCCCTTCCAACTATGTTATTCTGTAATTTGTCGGGATCACTTCTGAAGATCAAATTGTTCTGCAAAAATTAACATAAACTTAAACCATTTTGCACATACATTTGTCTAAGATGCTTGTCTTTGCCTGTGTTGGTCAATCACCCCAGAAACTCCATTATAATAGTCAGGATATTCTTGTTGCCACAATCCAGCAATTGGTTTGGGTATATATCATCACATTTATTGACATTATATTTATGTGCCGCCTTTTCCAAATTATGCTCAGCAAAAGTCACTAGTCAAAATATATACAACAACCCTGCAGCCATACAAAAAGCAATTTTTACAAATGGCAATTAAAATGGCTGGAGATCCACAAAAACAAACTACAGATACGATGTCAATATATTTATAGTGCTTCTGGATGCCATGGACTAACTTTTGAGATGTGGATACAATTTGGGCATATCTATTCATATATGGCTATCATATGAAGGCCAGTAGAATTTATAGCAGATTTCTTGCTTTAAAAAAAATCATTAATAGTATTATCAACAGGATTCCATTTACTCTCATTTAAAACTGGATAAAGGCCACAATATATTTATATTTTTAAGTAGGATTCCTGTAATATATTCTGCCAGGGATTTTGTCATTAGGTTTAAATAGTAGTTTATAATTGTTTATTCTAATAATTACATATTAACAAACTGAAGTCTTATCTGGGTCCTTTAAAGCTAGCTAAAATCACATTGAATTCACATTCAGTTAGCAGAGGTGTGTCACCCTTGGTTGTGTGCTCTTTCTGTTACTCTTTTCTCTCTATACCAATGACTGCATCTCAAAGGATCCCTCTTTTAAAGTACTGATGTTTGCATATGATAAACAGTCATTGGTCTCATTCCAGACTGATGAGTCTGCATACAGATGGGAGGTTGAACAACTGGCCCTGTTTGGAATTGAATGAATTTAAAACCGTAGAGATGATAATGGATTTTAGGGGATCCCTCCTATTCTGCCATCTCTTACAATATTAGACAACACCGTATCAGCAGTAGAGAACTTCAAGTTTCTAGGCTCTATAATCTCCCAGGACTTGAAATGAACTCTTAACATTAGAACCATCTTTAAAAAGGCACAAAAAAGAATGTTCTTCCTGCATCACCTCATAAAGTTCAGACTGCCTCAGGAGCTGTTGATACAGTTCTACAGAGGAATGATTGAGTCTGTCATTTGTACTTCTATAACTGTCTGGTTTGGTACAGCAACTAAACAGGAACTAAACTAAACAGACTTCAGCACATAGTTAAAACTGCAGAAAAAAACAACTGCAAGCAGCTGCCATTGAGAACCTGTATATTGCATGAGTCAGAAAGAGGACTGAAAAAATATCTATAGACACCTGACATCCTGGACATAAACTGACATCCTGGACATAAAACTGTTTCAACTTCTCCTTTCAGTATAGGGCATTGCATGCCAAAACAACTCGACACAGGGACTAAGTTTTTCCCCTTGTGCCACCATTCTGCTGAACACCTAATCTTCACAGAATCTTATGTTTAAGAATATTTACCTATGCAGTATGGCTGTATTACTGTTATCCTTCTCGTTTTTCCTACCACCTTTTCCTATTGATATCTACTTTGTTGTTTGCATGTACACTAAGAGCTTATGCACCAGAGATAAATTCTTTGTGTGAATTTGGCCCATAAAGAATTCTATGGCATTCTATTTATATCTTATGCAGGCAGACATTTCACTACACAGCTCTGCATGTTTTGAGTAACTCATTTGGAATTAGAAGATAAAAATCAGAAAAGGGGAAATTGCTTTTATGTGCATTTTTTCATGTGTGTTCCCCAAAAGGCCTCAATGCATCTTCTCAATGAGTTACTCCAGACTCCATGATATGGCCCACCACATGCTAAATGGCTGATAAAAAAAAACTCAAAAGTGTCCTTTTCAATTATTTCTTTTATTTCATGTTCGGTAGCTGAAAACAGAGGATGTTTAGCCTCTGATGGGACTGAAGGATGCTAGCAGTGGTCTTTTCATCTGCCACTATTGTTGAAAGCATATAAACTCAGCTGACAGATCTCTTGAATTTACCTTCAAGATAGAAATAGTAACATCCTCATCTAAGCATCATAAAAGCATTCTTCTCTTTTAGCTTCCCTGCCTCTTATGTCACTTTTATGCTAACACAACTCAGTAGATCAAGTGTTTGATCTGACAGTGAATGATTTAAAAAGATAGACAGTTTGGCCAGAAACAAAGAAGAAATCAGCAAATGATAATTTGCATGCAAAACACAAATTCATTAATCTTGGCTGAATGATTAATTTTATAATAGTTCTGTTTTTCCCCTTGGCCCTGAGCTGGTTTGACGTACATCAGGGGAGATATTGTTTAGATCAAGCTTAACAACACCGTTTGACACATTTAGATCTGCATTAAAAATCTGAATAGCAATAATAAAGGGGTCTTTGGTGTTCTCTAAGCTTGGTTGTTATTTTTTTTCCCAAATGTTTCATTACCCAAACTAGGTAACATCATCAGTGATGTCTGCAAGGAAGCAACCAAGTCCAGAGAGCACCAAGGACTTTTCATTTCAACCCTAAGCTACAAATATTCTCCTTTATTGGTATGCAACAATAGAGAAATATCATTTTTTTAAAGCAAATCATAGAATCATAGGGATGGAAGCAGGGGTGGGATTCAAATTTTTTAACAACCGGTTCTGTGGGTGTGGCTTAGTTGGTGGGCATGGCTTGGTGGTCATGTGACTGGCTGGGCTTGGCCAACTCAATATCACTCACATCGAGGCACACATCTCCTCGCCTGGCCTCTCATGACTGTGGGGATGCTGTAACAGTCATAAGTGTGAAAAATAGTCATAAGTCACTTTTTTTCAGTGCCATTGTAACTTTGAATGGTCACTCCACTCAAGCAAAGTACCAGCAAAGGAGGGGGGAAAAAACTCCAGAGAAGTTCCAGAGACAGGAAGTCTAATCCTGCCAAGAACGTAATAAGGGTTAACGGAGATGCAGTTTCTGTAAGCAACACCAGAATGTTTCCTTCCTGCCTTCCTTACAGGATTAGCCCAATAATTTCTTCTAACAACCAGTTCTAGCAAATAGGTTCAAACTGGTAGAATCCCACCCCTGGATGGAAGGAATCTTGGAGATTTTGTCTAATCCCTTGCTCAAAATGGGAGACATTTACCATCAGGTGGCGCTCTTGAACCTTTTTCATTGTCCACTCCTTCCTTAACTTTAACTTTCTTTGTTGAATATAGTACTTTTATTAAATTCGCTAATTTCAATCATTAGCTATTATTTTTTTTTCCATTTCCACACACTCATTTTCAGCATTTAGTTATGCCCTTTGAGTGCCCATAATCCAATAGTTACCCAGTTTAATATCTAAACCTTTGCTGTGTTCAAATATTTTCCTGCCCAGGTGTTTGCCTGGCTTGTGGTGTGGAGATTTTTTTGTTTGTGAGTGCAGGCTTCCAAATAACTGACAGTCTGGTGGAATCATCTCTTCTATTCATGCTTTCAGGTCTTTTTTCAATCTCTATGGCTTCTCTGATAATTCTGTAGCTGGGGTTTTCTATAGTGGCTAGGGTTTTGGTGCCATTGAAGTCAATGCTATGACCTGTTGCTTTCATGTGCTTTCACACAGAATTATGCACTCACAAACAAAAAAAATCTCCACACCACAAGCCAGGCAAACACCTGGGCACAAACAGATCCCCCCTGATACCTCCAGCTCAAACACACCCCAACCAGGCACCCAGATGAAACCTAGCTTCCTAATAAATGATAGCCATCCATTTACTCGGAGCCAAGCCACACTAAAAGCCTCCAATACAGGAAACACAATGTTGCCAGCCAATCAAGACAAAAAAAGCCACAAAACAGACAGAAGATATTAGAAACACCAATCAAGCAGAACACAGCAAACTGCGAGGGCGGCTCAGTTCAAGGCGGGAAAGCATTGATTCCAAATTTAAAATATAACTTTTCAGTTCTGACTGTACCTGGTTTAATATAACATACAACAGGTATCCTTTCTATCTACACATTTTAAAGATTCTCTCTATTAATCCTACTTAGAGAGGAAAGATACAGCAATGTATTAATAGACCATATACTTTGAATTCAAAAAATCTCAAATTCAATTCCCCACATATCTAGGACAGAACCAGCTTGTCTTGGAAAATCCTGGGAGCCACTAGTGAAATTTGATTTTTATGATCCTATGATTTAAAATTAATAAAATGCTCTTTGATGTACAGCTTTGTTTTTTATATTGTGACAGTTGTGACTCCAAGAAAGCTGAGATAAATTGACTCTGACTCTTTAAGTAAAATGCATTTTACAGGGTTAGATCTTTTTTTTCTTTTTGTTTGTTTTAATTTTAAAATCAGACATAGCTATGTCTGAATACCAATTTTATTGGAGCCACTGTGAGGTTAAACCAATTTGTAAAGAAAAGGATTCGATTATAGCAAATGTGCAATTTTAGAAGGCAAAATAAAATAGGTTTTTGTATTTTCAGCAGGTAAAAGATGGAACAAATGAAAAAAATATATAATGAGGTTGATGAATCTGTATGAAAACTGTAGTATCACATGCATCATTGCTGTTTCTATTTTTACATGTATGTGAAAGAATGAATAAAAAATTCTATTCTGATAATCATTTTCAAAAAGAACATAAACCTCAAGGGTATACATTTAAACTAATATTAATTTGAAAGCAATAGATGGCTTGCATTCATTTGTATTGAGGATATGTTTTACTCTAGCTGTATACAGCATTTATACAAGATTAGCACTCTTCACAGCATAAATATCATATAGCAATAGCATTTAAATTTATATATCACTTCATAGTGCTTTACAGCACTCTCTAAGCTGTTTAAAAAGTCAGCATATTGCCCCCAACAATCAGGGTCATCCTTTAACCGGCTTTGGAAGTATGGAAAGCTGAGTCAACCTTGAGCTGGTCAGAATCAGCGAGCAATGAGTTAGCGTGTAATACTTTTTTTTTGTAAATACTTTTTTATTTTTATAACAAAAACAGCAACTAAAACCATCTTTCAGTTATACAGTGTGTTGTCTGGGTACATGTATCCTGTGCACATATTGATATTTGTATACATTTCTTACTAAGTTTACATTCATATTGTAATAGACTGTAATATTGCATTCTAACCACTGCACCACCATGGCTCTTCATTCATTCAATGGGTGGACTTCAACATCCATAATGTTGGTTGGGTATGATCATAAATGAATTCAAATATATATGGAGAGAACCAGGTTAATTGTTGTCTTACTTTCTCCATTAAGCTTCATGGAATAATTCTTAGGCATGTTACCCCCTAGGTCTCCTCCTTGGTGATTTTGCATCTATAATATAAAAATAAGCTATTGTCTCACTCTCCTACAAAGCCAAGCATGTAGATAACCAGTGTGGTCTAGCGGTGAAGGTGCTGGCCTAGACACCAGGAAACTGTGAGTTAGGACCTCCTTTGGCATGAAAGCTGGTTGGAGGACTTTCAGAAGTCTATGTAGATTGCATCTATTGCTTTGCCCTGGTCGAGTTGTGTCGTCCATATGTTTTTGCAGTGTAAGAGTTGCAGATTACAGGATAGTTTTTTCTGAAACCAAATTGTTTATCGGAGAGTAGGTTGTTTGTCTCTAAGTGGAGGATGATGGATTGGTTAATAATTGATTCCATGACTTTACAGGTGACGCAGCATAAGGAGATTGGTCTGTAATTTTCAACTAGGCTTGGGTCTCCCTTTTTGAAGATGGGGATGACTGTGGCTTGTGACCATAGGTTAGGCAAGGAGCTGGTCCTGAAAGATTTTTCAAAGATTATGCTTAGAGGTTTGGCTATGGCAGTGGATAGCTTTTTAAGAAGTAGGCACATATTCCATCCGGTCCAATAGATAGAGATGGTTTTAGATTGCGTAGTGCTTTTTCAACATTGTCTTCTGTAAAATCGATATGTATTAGATCATTGTTGTTATCTGTGGTACGGCTAGAAATACTGGGCATGATCCGTTGCTGTTTACAAATACTGAGCGAAGAATGTGTTAAAGATGTTGGCTTTAATGGTGTCGTCGTTGCAGTCTTTACCATCAGGTCCTATCAAGGGTGGGATGGACCTTGAGTCTTTTAGTTTGTTGTTTACAAAATTGTAAAAGCACGGTGGAATTGGTGCTTAGAAGGTTTTCCTCTTGTTTAATGTGATAATTGGTGCATTCGGTCTTTATCTGGTGGCATAAATTTTTGTATCGGCTTTTGAAATTGGCAACGTGACCAGATTTGTTTTTCTGCCAGAGTGATCTCTTTTTGGATTGAAGTTTCCTTATTGTTATGGGTAATCTGCTTTTTGTTTTGTTTTGGGAGTTGTTGTTGGTACATATAGTTTGATGACTCTTTTGACTTCAAGTAAAAATATGTTGTAATGGTCTTCAACAGTATTGCATCCAGTGAATAGAGATTGCCAATCAAGGGATGAGAGATCGTTGTCTATAAGATCATAGTTGCCTTTTTGAAGTTACAATTGGGGATTACATCATTGTGGTGATTTTTGTGGCCAGTCATATTTTCTCAGCTCAACCCACCTCACAGAGAAGGAGAAAAGAATACAAGATATATTCACTGCTTTGAGTTGACTACTTAAGTGTGTGTGTGCATCTGTCTGTCTGTCTGTGGGTCTGTGTGTGTGTGTGTATGTGTGTGTGTGTATGTGTGTGTGATGTGTGTGTCTGTATTCCCAGAAAATGAGTTTTGGTATGGTCAAATGATTAAATCATTAAAGATTCTACTCTACTCTACTCTACTCTACTCTACTCTACTCTACTCTACTCTACTCTACTCTAATCCATTCCACTCCATTCCATATTCTATTCTGTTCTATTCTGTTCTGTTCCATTCCATTCCGTTCCATTCCATTCCTGGCTTGACTCAGCTCCATTTCTATTACCAAAAAAGATCGGGAAGCTCACTAAATTCAAGACAATTCTTTTGACATAAATTATCTCCATACTCATCCCTCTTTGTCTTGGGTCACCACTGATTTGCATGAGATGTTTGTTTTCCAGTAAATCTGTTATCCAAATTTCTGTGGCCGCAAGTAATGTGTGTTTGTGCTAGGCTAGATAAGGTTTTACTTTCTTTCCTAGTATGTATATATTGACTTACAATTAAAAGCATGGATGAGCACAGGTAGGGTTTTTCTTCTTATTACACTGAAATATTTGCCTGGGGGATCATTAAGGTATTTGCAACACTTGCTTGTTTCTTTAGGGAAACTATTAGATTGCATTAGACAAAAAAAAAATATGTTTCATTTCTATGACAGCTTAATGCTCACCATAGACTTCTCTTTTCCAAGCTAACCATATCTAACATTTCCAACCATTCTTGATAGGTTTTTGCTTCTTTATCCTCATGGCTGTCTAGTTGTGTCCTGATCAACAAAGAACAGATCAGAACCAGATGTGATGGTCTGATCAATGAAGAATAGAGAAGAAATATGTAAACTCTTCCTTGTTGAGTAATATTCTTTTTTAGCTGTGTATAGTAGCATTTGCAAGATATTTCTCTCTCTGGGCACAATGAGAATATATCTGCTGAACAAAACTCCACACTGGCGTTAGGAAGGGCATCCGGCCAGTAAACACACTGCTAGCTCCATTCAGTTGCCCAGACTCCACCCCACAAGGGATTATGGGGTCGTTAAACAATGATGATGATAGTAGCAACTCGCTGAAAAGAGAACAAAAAGATGACATCTGCACAATGACACAACTCCACAAATGCCATGTTTACATACATTTTGTGTCTCATATAAGTACATAACATAAATCATGGCATTTACATTATATCATGTTTAGGTCATCACTTTGTCCCTCTTTGAATGTAGAGTCATGACTAAAACTAGTCAAATAATATACATTGTACATTCATCTAAAAAAAATGGACAATTAGCCTTAGAAGAGATACCAATAGCAATAGCACTTATATGCTGTTTCACAGTGCTTTTACAGCTCTCTCTAAGCAGTGTACAGAGTCAGCATATTGCCTCCAACAATATGGGTCCTCATGAGGTAAACATGCAGAGAACATATTTCAATAATTACTTTTTAATATCCGCAGTAGCCTTTTTATCTAATGACGAAATTAATGGATAAATATGGAGATGGAGCAGAGTGTGTAAATGTGTATGTGACAAAGACCTTGACATATGGGGTGAAGAAATGCTGCCTAAAGAACAGTCAGATAAGAGAGGACGTATCCCACAGCTGCATAATGGGCAGAGAAAGAGGCAAAAGAAGGAACCCTCATTATCTTTTCAGCTTGTAAAGGAGATAGAGGGAGATGCGTCCTTTCAGACTTGCAAGCTTCTTTTAATGTGGCTTTACAATGAAGTAGAATTAGCTCATCTGGTCATGTATCCTGTCTGCGCTCTACCTGAGAGGGCTGGCAACACGTGAAAATGGTTTATTACATGTCGCAGGAGCTTTCCTTTTAGCGTGTAGACAAGAGCTTCATGGCAAGCTGACATTAAGGACGTTGTATTTGCGAGAGTAAATGAGATCCTCTTTCAAATGATCAGGCTGAATCTCTTGCTGGGTTGAAATGACCTACCCTTTCATTTTCACTGTTGTATTTCCTAATAGATATTCTCTTTCTTTCCCCCTGCTCCCTTTCCCTTTCCTATTTGATATCTTGAATACTTCCACAGAAAATTAGACTGTATCCAATTCTACCATAGTCAGTGGAAAGTTGGAAAATTAAAGCAAGAGAGACCCCTTGTGGTCTAACAACTTTAATTCATTTCAAAAACTGGCATTCCTTTAAGAAGACTGCGTAGGTATCTTCCTCTTTCTTGATTTAGCTTCACTCAGAGAAAGAATTTTTATGAAGCAAGATGTTTCACCTGACTAATTTTTGGATAATGTATCTTTGTGCACTAAGCCTCACTAGTTAGTATATGAGTTTTCGTATTTCCGTAGCCAGCCCCAAAGATGTTTTTTCAAGAGGCAACTGGACTTCCTTGTTTTTCTTTGAAGATGTTTTGCTTGTCCTCCAAGAAGCTTCTTCAGCTCTTCTTTGAGGAGAAGCAAGATGTCTTCGAAGAAAAACAACAAACTCCAGTTGCCTCTTGAAAAAGTAACTTTGGGACAACCAGGACCTGGATGATGGAGAGTCTCCATAGGCATTTGGAATGAACATCCTTTGAATGGTGCAGGAAAATGAATGGATTTCCAGAAAAATTGCAGACTATAGGAACCATTTGCACTTCAGTTTGAGATGGCAGGCACTACTCAGATGACCCTAAGGACACAGATAAACCTTGAAGTGGCCTCAAGTGTCTAAAAGAATGCAAATGACCAGCTGTCTGCAAAGAATATAAATCCTTCCATTCCCCACCATCCAGTCAGAGCTGAAGAAGCTTCTTGGATGAGAAGCGAAATGTCTTCAAAGAAAAAACAGAAAGTTCAGTTGCCTCTTGAAAAAGCACCTCGGGACAACAATGACCTAGATGACTGAGAATCTCCATAGACTTCCATAGCCAGGGCGAGTAGATAGCCTATTGTTATTCCCTGTATAGTGCCAAGGGAATCAGAATGTTATATTTCAGATTTGTTGGTGAATATATGTAATACTGTGGGTTGAGTGCTATTTATCATATATAAAACCCTTGACTGCCTTGCTGTCTTTTTTCAGTTGAGAGAAAGATGACATTGGGTGTAACTAAGTATGCTTGGCAAGTTCCAAAGATACTTTTTCAAGGCGCCACTGGACTTTCGGGCTTTTCTTTGAAGAAGTCTCACTTCTCATCCAAAAAGCTTCTTCAGCTTGGGAAGGTTGAGATGAAGAGGAGGAGAAAAAAGAGAGGGGGAAAATAGATAAGGTAGATGAAGAAGTTCAAAGAAATGATTGCCATGCCTTTGGAAGAGCTTTTGAGTGTTGCCAAAGATAGGATGATCGATAACCATTTATTCATACTGTCATCACAATGAACTCTGTAACTTTTGAAGGCATAGACTCCTTGCCTGAAATCCTGCAACAAAAATTTATATTGTTTTAGATCTGGCCATTCTGCAGGGCTTACATCTGGCCAATTTGTATGGGATTTAGTCTTGGTTAATCCAAAACATTGGATTTGTTTTTCCTTATCCATTCTATTATACCCTTGTTTGTATAGTTGGAATCATTATAAAATTCAATTTATGATTTCATCCAGATTTATAGAATATAGAATAATATAGTTGGAATGGACTTTGGAGCTCTTCTAGCCCAAACCCCTGTTTGAGCAGAAGACCCTATGCTATTTCAGATAAATGATTGTCCAGTCTCTTTTTGAAAGCCTCCAGTGATGGAGCACTCAAAACTTCTGAAGACAAGCAAGTCCATTGGTTGATTGCTCTCAGTGTTAGGAAATTTCTCCTTAGTTCTAGATTGCTTCTCTCCTTGGTTAATTTCCAACCATTGTTTCTTGCCTTGCCCTCCGGTGCTTTGGAAATTAGTTTCACCTCTTGTAAGAGCCTTCAAATGTTGGAACAATGCTATCATGTGACCCCCTAATCATTCTTTTCATTAGACTAGACATACCAAATTTCTTTAACCATTCTTCATATGTTTTAGCCTCCAGACCCTTAATCATTTTTGTTGCTCTTCTTGCATTATTTCCAGAGTCTCAACATCTTTTTTTAATATTGTGAAGAACTGGATTTAACAGCACCCAATATAGTTCCATATTTTATCTAGTCTGTAGAGGTGGTTTTATTTTGTTTTGTTTTTGCAAATTTGATATACTCATCAATGTTATTCTTGGTGAGTGTGAGTTTCTGCTTTGCTACTCTCTCACAAGTTATCTTCATATTCCATGATTTCTGTCTGACAGAGCCCTTGAACATGTATTTTAAGTCAGGCCAAGAGAGGCCTTTAAATCATTCAGTGTTGTGAGGTTATTTGTGACACTCTTGGGAGTAATTTTGTCATGATGGCCTCTCTTGGGAAGACCCACTATTATTCCAAAGTCCTTCTTTTTTTTACTGTAAGGGATGAAACTTGTAAGGTAAGAATTAATTGTTTTCAGCTAAATCTACTATGTAAACATGAATCAGTGTTTCCAACTATCAACACTAGGAAAAAGGATAGAGAAAAGAATAGATTCAAAAAAAGGAATAGATGTTGGAGGGAGAGGGTGAAAGGGAGGGAGAGAAGGGAGAAAGAAAGGGAGGGAGGTCTTTCTGCATAGGATTTATTTCTTGTCCATAATAAAACCTTCCATGCCACTCAAGTCTATGAATTTTTGCTATTTTGTTGTTAGTTGTGAAGTCGTGTCCAACCCATTGCGACCTCATGGACAACGTTCCTCCAGGCCTTCCTGTCCTCTACCATCTTCTGGAGTCCATTTAAGCTCATGCCTACTGCTTCAGTGACTGTTATTTCTTGTTTCTGCTATTAGCTAGTTACTAAATATAAGGTTGAATTTTTAGAGAATATGCTTCTAGTGTGATACAGGAGTTCTGTTTCATTGGGAAGAATCATGTACAAACCGAAGAAAACTCTCTTCCCAAGAAAAGCCCCCCAGAAGGTCAATGAATGATTTCAGACCAGTTACTCTCATTGTATCTTTTTGTTTTGTTTTGTTTTGTTCTGTTCTGTTTTGTTAACAATAGGAGTTCTTCCAAGAAAGGACAAGTGGCTATCTCAGGAGATATTCTTTCCTGAAGGAGTTTAAACTGAGCTAGAGTGGCTATATTTCAGGGATACTCTACTAGTGGATCCCTTGCAAATGGTTGGACTGGATGAATTCTAAAATACCTTTCAATCCTTCTGTACGATGGCTTCATCTCTCATAGTTGTTCATATGGGGTGGAAAGGGAGTGCAACAAGCTCCTGGAGCAAATACAAGATGAAAATCCAATGTAGAAAAAGATAAATCAATTAAAGATGGGGTGAGGTGACTATAATAATGGAGAATTGCAGTATAGTGAATATCGATCGATTAATGATTTACCATTATTACTAAATGGCACTGGAATGTTACCGTTTTCCCATATTACTGTTGCTGCTAATTATGTAATTGTACAAATGAGGAAGGATTGGATTTTAAGGGAAATGATGAATGTTTTTTTTTAAACAAGTTTTATTAATTTTCAAAACACACAAGTCATCATTATCCATTACATATTTAAACCTTTTTCCATTATAAATTTAACAAGTCAGATGAACTATAATTCTGTTTTAAACCATTTCCATATAAACATACAAAAACCTCTTATCCATTTTCTCTTTATTTCTCTTTACTCTTATTCCATTTTATTATTATTATTTCATCTATTTCTTTCTGACTTAGTTACCATTATTCTCATTCTATATTTCTGCAAGGTTTCATTAATTCTCCCCCAAAAAAAAAAACATATATACACAACACACAAAACATAAAAAAATCTTTTTGGAAAGTAACTTGGACCCAGGTATCTCTTTCTTCATGGACTTCCACTGTATTCATGCTCATATTACATATCATTACTTATTTTATTTACCATTCTAAGTCTTCTATATTAACTTCTCCCCATATTTCACTCTTTTTAATTCTATCTTAATTAATCATCTTAATTTGAGTCATTATATTTGTATCTTTTGTCCATTCTTTATTGTACCTTTGTCTCATTCCTTATAAAAAAAAAAAAAATTTCTCCTGAAATCACTAATCAGAGTATGATGCCTTTCTATCTCCCCACTAAATTAATCAAGTTAATCTTTAAAATAACACCCAATACCCAATCCGATTTTGCTTGGTACATTCTAACTGAATAATACATCCAGAATAATTAAATACATAGTTAAACAATAAATCTAAATATTAAAAACAAATACTATAATAAAAATTTTATAATAACATCAATACATCAAACAATCTTGTTAAACTCTTTAATTAAACTCTTTAATTAAAGCTCAATATTCTAAATCTCCCCTCATATTATTAAATTTTAAAACCAATCATTATTAACATTTCAACATTTTAATCTCTTATCAACTCTTAAGCCATTTAAGTTTTCTATTTCTAATACAATACTACAATATCATCTTATGTACCTTGCAAAATCTCTTTGCAGAAATTATACTTATCCTTTATCCCTAAAAAGATTCCTTTTTCCCATTTAATTTCAAAACTTTGTAGCTTTTCTCCACCTTTTCCCTTTCTTTCTTCTCCCAACAAACCTTTCTACCCCCCTTCTTCTAGCCTCTGCCTTACTGGCTTCCCTTCTCTGTCGTATTCCTCTTCCCTTTTGTTTACCATCATTATATTGATTTTGCACCTTATTTTTCCCTTTCTTAAATGTTTTTTTAAATCTTAAGTCCTTTATTTCTCCTCCTTTCCCTCTTCCTTCCCTCTTGGTCGAGTTCTGAGGTTTATTAAAGATGGCTTCCTCTCCTTCTTCTTCTTCTGCTGTCTTCATCTGTTGCAATGTTTGTTGATAGTTAATGAGCGCCATTTCCAAAAAAAGGCAGGCTTCTTTCAATACAGCTTTACCATTTTTTTTTTTTTGCTTGCTCATAGTCCCTTCTCAGTTCCTCAATAGAAGGAGCCATTATAAATCTTTTCTTTTCTTTTCTCTTACAACAACCAAAATATTCCAAAGGAAAAATAAAACAATCCCAAAGTTATCAATCAGTCCAAACCAAGACAGAGTTCCCACTCTCTCCTCCTAGGGTAGTATCAATCAGAAAAAAAGAAAGTCCAAATCTATTTCTTAAAATCTTATTGCAATATATTTTAGTCTTTCAATCCTTAAGGCATCTCCTCCAACAAAGTCTTAGCATACAAATATATATTTTTTAGCCCTCTCTTTTCCCACTCATCGCTTAGAGCCAGTTTTCACCTAAAAAAATAGGTTTCTTAATATTCACTTTTTATTCCGTAGAAAAAGAGGGTAAGCTATCCTTTCAGCACCATCAAACTGGCGCTTTTTTCCTCTTCTCGAAGGTATCATTCAGAAAGTCATACTTTTCAGGAATTTTGTTAAATATGTCTTAGAGTCCTAGGAACCAAGAAAAACTTTCTCCTTTCAAGCACTTTCTCCATTTCCTCCTGCGCATTCTTACCCGGCTGCCAGCTTCTTTGTGGCGGCCATTACGGACCGCCGCTGCACCGTCCTGGGAAAAGGGGTTCTGCCGGCCGGGAGGGGTCTGCAACACCCCAAACCCCTCTCCGGATCCCCTACCTTCAGCTGCCCCTGCAGGGCAGCCTAGCTCCGTATCCGTCTGGACCCAAAAACGGCTAGCGCGGCAGGGATCACGCAGCTTGGCAAATCCCTGCCGCTCGCGAAGCCGACAAACCGGAAGTCCCCCCGAAATGATGAATGTTTTTATGACAGTTCAATGTAAATTCAAAATTTTTCAAATTTTTTGAAAGGATCTGATGCTATTAATATTAAAAGGGCCCAAATACTGAAGATTATTCCCACTGAAGATTTCCAAGTTAATTCACTCTGTTTCCAATTGCATTTTTTTACATTTTAGGTAAAATTCCACTTTTATTTTTACTTTTTACTTATCTGTAGTCTATGGGAACTAGTTTGTTATTCATAATATTAATCTATTAAATTTATATGTCACCTAACTCCAGTGACTTGAGCAGTTGATTAATCTGAGGGGAGGTTGCAGACTTATTATAACATAGCTATTTTGTGAAGAGGAATTATAGGAATAAGCAACAGTATGAGGAACATTCCCACATAAACAACTCAGACTGAGAAATTTACAGGATGTTGTTGTTTGGAAACATTGGCAGTCAAAAGATTTAATCAACTACCTCAAAAGATTTATTTTCAAGAACTTAAAAAGGTTAATTGTTAGAATATATTAATCTAAAAGTCACCAGTAGAGTCTTCATGAGTAATAAATCATCCACAAACCTTGGGAGTCCATGGGGAAGTAAAACAGCAAATGTAGAGTCTACTTTGCATGTCACACTCAGAAAAAGTGTCATGACACTAGGTCTACCATTTCGACTCCTATCCATGGACACTGATAGAAGTGTCGGGTCATTACTCAAATTGTGTACATGCATGCACATGCACTATACATACACATGCACACACACACACATGCATATGCATATGCAGACACATAGACCTATATATATGTTTGAAAACTTGTAAGGTTGCTCAAGTGTGCAAAATTTCAATATTGTTATAATCACATAAAAATGCAAAAAATGTATGTAATATTGTAAGGGAGATAACTGAAAATTGATGTCCTCATTAAATACATGGGTGGGACATTTCTGCACCAAAAATGTGATGATCACTACGATAGATTCATAGGGATGTCCATTATTTTCTCATATTCACTACTGTCTTTAGAGATAGCATCAACTGTATTTGTCACTATTGATCTTCCCTTCTCAACCTGACAATTTCCAGTTATGTGACACTACAGCTCACATAATAATCACCTCTTGCCTTCAATCCAATGATTTTAATTTTGTACAATCCCCATCTAACTTTTTAATATCTTTTTTTTAAAAATGTGAGTATAAGAAAGCTACTGCTGTATCTCCTGAAGGTTTTTCTGTTATAAATTATTTTTACATGTATTGGTTCTGGATGAAGATGAAGTGTTTTAAATCTAATTAAATGAAATATTTATTCCCCCTGTTGTAACAGCAGGCTCTTCCAAATACTTCCCTTTTATTTAGTAGTCTATATGTGGGAATGACCTTGGAAGACTGGGTAAAAAATGCTGCCTAGGCAGCAGATAAGAGGGAGCTGAGCCCACAGCTACATAGTAGGCAGAGGAAAAGGGTCAGAAGATTTTCAGGCTATAAAGGTGCCTTACCATAAGGTAGAATTAGTTATCTGGTCATGTTTCCTGTCTGGTCTACTAGGTAAAGTTGACATCAATGTTGCAATCTGAAAGTGCATTCTCCTGCTTTCCTCTTTACAGCCCAAGAAACTAGGGAAGGTCTCTTCTGAACCTATTGCTCCAGCTTCTGGCTATGCTGCCTCTTATCTGATCATTCCCTAGGTAGCATCTCTTTGGACAATCTCAGAAGGTTTTTTTCCCCCACATATCATTTCAAATATCCCACGGCAGCATTGCATATATTAGTGGTGGCTAACCTTTTTGGGCTCCTGTGCCAAAAATTGTGCACACGCTTGCACTCGCATGCCAGAACCCCACGCCCCCTACACATGCGCACGGAGTCCCCACCCACCCACCCCCACTGCCCACTTACCTGCACCTCACCTCTCAGCTGATTTTTGGCCGGTTTGAGGCCTTTTTTGGCCTCCCAGAGGCATGAGGAAGGCTTCTGCAGGCTTCTTCAGACTTTGCAGGCCAAAAACTAGCCCTGTTTCGTCACTTCCGGTATTTTAGGAAAAACAGGAAGTGATGAAACAGGTCTAGTTTTCGGTCTGCAAAGCCTGCAGAAGACTTCCTCAAGCCTTTGGGAGGCTGAAAAAGGCCTCAAACCAGCCGCATGTGCAGTAAGGTAAATTTGCCTGCAGCTCGCGTGCCAGCACAAATGGCTCTGCATGCCACCTGTGGCACACATGCCATAGGTTCGCCATCACGGGCATATATGAACCCTTGGGGCATGGTGAGCAAGGGACCCCTTAAGTCTTGGGAGAGGGTTTCAAATTCCTTCCAGCCTACTTTGAACATTTTTTTTTCTGACAAGACACAAGCCATAAATATACATGGCACTCCCTTAAATGACTGTATCCTAGAATTTGTCATTCTAAAGGTTGTCACCCTCAAAAGGATTCAGGTCCTGCTGGAGCTAAATATTTATTTTTATTTTTATTTTTATTTTTTGCTAAATAGGTGAAAGAAAAATTCCACATAAGAACCTGAACTGTGTAAAGCAGGTAATCCCATAATCTCCATACAGTGTAACTGAAATGGGGCAATGGAATGGAAAATGGAAAAACAAACAAACAGAAGACTGAGTCTCATTATAGATTTTCATTACTGAGTAACAGTTAGACAATTGGAAAAATAAATGGGGATCACCAGAGAAGAACCCATGGATATTTTTGACTCTTTATCTGAAATGCTAGTTGCCATTAAAAAGCAGGCAGGAAAGCAGGCAGAATTCTCAGTAAGAAAGTAGGAAGTAGAATTCTCAGTAAGTCATATTCATTTGTTTATTTGTTTGTTCAATTTACATGGCTGCCCATCTCAAACAAATTGTTCTAGGCAGCTAGCAATTTTAGAAACTCAGCAAAAAGCCATTAAATATAAAATAAAAAAACAATGAGCAGCATTGATCAAAGAAAAGAAAATGTAAATATGGATCCAATAGAAATATTTCAAGAAAACTATTTCACAGGTTCCAACTGATATTCCACCTGCACGATTAGAAGCAGTGTCATATTTTCAGAGCCTTGTGAGAGTCCAACAGGGCAGGGCTAATATGATCTCTAGAGAGAGGAGGATCCATAGGGAATGTGAAGTTGACCACAAAGCCTCTTTTTCTAGATCCTGCCAGGTGAAACTCTGTAATGGATAGGATTTTCATGCTGGATGGGATGGTTGGACATGTTCAGAGAGAAGAGGTCCCTCAAATAATCTGGACCCATGCCATGGAGAGCTTTATAGATAACCACCAGCAGGCTTGAATTGATCCCAGAAGCATATTAAAAACTAGGGCAGTTCATAAGAAAACATGAACTTATGTAAATTGAGAAACATACCTAACTGCCTGCACTGCTGCCTTTTGCACTACCGGCAGCTCCCAGATGTTCTTCAAGGGCCACCCCAGGTAAAACATATTTTGATAGTATATCCAGCAGGTGACTAAGGAATGAGTGTCAGTAAGCAATCTTCCCATCCAGGAAAGGTGCAATTGATTTTCCTGATCGAAGAGGAGATATGAGTCAAGGAGGATAAATTTTCATACATTCACACCTGCCTACTGGATAAACTTACTGTTCTGCAGTGACTGAATGAATATAATTTGCCACTGAGAGAAACAATTCCCGAGACTACTCCTTGCTTTGGTTTCAAACACCTGAAAGTCAGGATGGGCAAGCCACAATTGAAATCTTAGCACAATTTCAGTAGGTTTTCTTCCCTGAAGGAAATTATCTTGATTACCTCCAGATTCTTTTGGTTAATCTGTTCTGAAGTCGAAAGATCTGGGTCTTATTTGTAGCTCATAAATCCTTGTGAGGCCATAATTTCCCTCCTTTGTTCCCAGGTCCCACTTATAATAGCATGCAGCCACCATAGCAACAAGACACCTCTTTATATGAATTACCTTTGGTTATTTCTCTTTGTAGACTATCCATTTAGACAAAGAATTACTCTTACAATTCAAATGCCTCTTGTCTAATCATCCTCACTTCAGAATGATTAAAATGGCAAAGCTTATCCTAATTGCAAATACAGGAAGAGCTGGTGGCTAATCAGCTCTTTACTGGTTGAAGCGAGAGTTGATAAGAAGTTTGAGCATCACTGGAAAAGACTGAAATCCAAGAGGCAGAGCCCATATCATGATTCTCTCTGCTGGCAGATTTTCAACATCTTTATTTGCTCAAAATATTTTATCTCTTGCTTTCCCAGGCTCTAACTAACATAGAGGGTGCGATCTCTTATACAGCTCCCCACTTTTCCAGCCACTATGAGACATTCCCAATGGCTGGGAATCTGTAAGTAATATTTGACCAGAGCAGGGAAAAATATGCCATTTGGGTTTATTTATTTATTATTTATTTATTTATTTGATTTGCCAATTGTTTACAAGATAATAAGTATAAGTGTATACATAGTTGTGAATACATGAAATGGGTTTTATGTTCTCCAGCTAACTTTATATCTGCCCCTCTTCTCATGACATCAAGATTTCTGTCACAGGCAGTAAAAGTTCAGAGAGAAAGAACAATAGATATTTCACATGTGCCAACAAAACAACTTTTACAGAAGCCCAAGTATAGTACTCAACATTGGGAAGGAGCCATTTTAGGTCTGAAACATTATTATTACCATTGCTACCAATGAACACATCCCACATATGTTTTAATATTAAGTCTGTATTTAAACATCTAATCTTCCACTCATCTGACTATACATTATAAACCATTCTGTTTAAACATTTGCACCTGGATTCCTCTGATTTGGTCAGGCCTTCAAGTGCCCTTACACAAGCACCCTTTCAACCGGCTAATAGCCTTTGCAAAATGATCTGAGAGTCAATAGCACACTGAGAAATTAATGAGCAAAATGAGGCTTGAAAGGAAGCTGTGACTAGCATGAAGAGTAACATTACCAGCTTTCAGTAGAGCAACTTTAGTGCAATTACACATCTAAAATTATATTTATAATTAGTGAATTGAAAGCAGTTTCAGATCAGAAAGCTCAATTTTGGATCAGAACTCATCCTCTTTCTTTCTCTCTCAGCAGGGCAAAATTTTGTTCCTTTCTTTCCAAATTACATCACGGCCTGATAGACTGACATCCAAGCAAGTGCTGATCACATTATGACATTATACAAGACTGATGTTCCTTCGTGACTTTCTTTTGTTATAGTATATGTAGTTCTAGTTTTCACAGTGGGTCTATGACTATAATCAAATAACATTAATTTAATTTGAGGGAATAGAGATTGATGGTGTTTAGAGTTATTGCAGACTCTTTCAGGCTTCTTAGTGCTACGGTGTTGGAATCCTGTAGTATATATGAGATTGTAGTCTGTTGTACCTTAGAGAAGGAAGGAAGGAAGGAAGGATTCTTATTTCTATTAATATGTTTGTATTTTGCTAGGATATATGTAATTAAGGGTGGGTGGTACACAAATATAATATATAAATTAAAAAAGAAATACAGATAGTCCTTGATTTATGACCATTCATTTAGTGACCATTATGACAGCACTGAAAAAAGTGACTTGCAACTGGTCCTGGCATGTATGATCATCCCAGAGTCCCTGCAGTCACATGATTGAAATTCAAGTGCTTGGCAACTGGCATGAATTTATGATGGTTGTAGCATTCGGATATCATACCATTGCCATTTCCAATCTTCCCAGGGGTTTGTGACAAGCAACATCAATGGGGGCAGCTGGATTCATTTAACAATCACATGATTTCCTTAACAACCATGGGGATTCACTTAACAAAACAACAAAATAACAAAAAGTTCTAAAATCAGGAGCAACTCACTTAATGAAGCATTAATTAACGATGCAAGTTTTAGTCCCAACCATGGGCATAAATCCAAGGCTCCCTGTATGGTTGGTTATGTTTCCTACAGCAGTGGTTCCCAACCTTTTGGGTGCCAGGGACTGGTTCCAGGGTGGTTCTTCCAAGGACTGGGGCAGTATGGTTTCACACGCTGCCTGGATCTCACGTATGTGTAAATTGACCTTCACTTGTTTGCATTGTCCAGTTCCTGGTGGGCCACAACCTGCTGACAGTCCAGGGCCTGGGGATTGGGGACTGTCAGACTAATGATTATTTAATAGCTGATCAGCTGCTGTAATGTTGTAATACTGTAATGTAATGATGATGCAAAAGTAGCAGTGAGTCAGCAGAGTTACTTGACTGCTACAGCTTTAAGAGGCTGTAATGTAACAGAGACCTTGTGAGGGTGTATCTCTCTCTCCATGTGTGTAGCTGATTACTGATTGCTGTTTGTTCAAGGCCTGTATCAAAGTATTTGCATGTATGTATGCTTTTGTAGGGATAAAACCACCATATAAATACAAACCTGTGTGCTGTATTTGCTCCTGGGTTGTCTCACCTAGTCACACTCTGTGCACTCTGACAGGGACCCCTGTCCTATAAGGATTCTGTTTTATCCATATTGAACAACCCTTCTATATCCATTTTATAACCAGTTCCTAAACACACTTCAAGGAATCATGTTGTCACTGTTCCAACTCTGCAAAACCAAGAAGCAGAAATAAAAGGTTTGATTAACTGCTTTTAATTCTTGCAGGCCTGGAAACATCGGCACACAGCAACCAAAACAAAGGCAGCAATAACTGTTGCTGCTTTCTTGTCAATTTAACCCACATGTTCCTGCCCCACCCACATGGCTGTTGTACTTCTCGAGAGGCCTGGAATCTTTCTATTGAGCCTAGTTCTTTCTTCTTCTGCTGGCCTGCCCTCCAGCTAATTGTCGGCCAGCTGCTTCTTCCTCATCAACCTCCCATGACAGGAGTCTACTGTTTTCATTATCCCTGCAAGCTTTCCACCCCCACCCCCCACAATGGCAACTCCAAGATGGTCCGCCGGAGGCTTGTCATTTTGAGGGTTGACACACGTAGTCTTACCTTAAGAGATAGTACACAGTATCTAAAACATACCAGAAATAACTCTGAATGGAATTTGATCTTTCTGGCCACCTCCTTTTTTAACCTATGGATTTATATAATTTAAGATGCATTTAGCCATTATCCGACAAATTAAATTTGACCACATTATAACACAAATATCGAAGAATACTTTTCCCCCTCAGAACAGTTTTCTATAGTTATATGGTATGTAATTCATTGCTGCAGTGCCAGTGCTATTCCAGATATTCTTAAAATCTATATTTGTTTGATGGTAAATACACTGCAGATTAAATATTTTCTTCTGTTAATGAAAGTCTGGTTTTAATTTTATTCACTTTAATAAGCAAAGTGGATCTAAGGCATTTAGTTTGTTATATCTGGGTTTACAAATAAACATGCCTTTTAAATTTGACTAAATATGTCTGCAATATGGAGCTATTACAAAATGTGGTTAATTATGTTGTGAATTAAACAGATTGGCATATTAGCTAATGGAATCCTTTTCGGGTGAAAACACATTTTCTATCTTCAGAGCTGAGTGCAAAGAAAAAGAATTCTAAAAAATATTGATAAGGAATCTATACATAGAAATGGGGATAAGATTTGTGCATACGTGTCTCCTTTTTCTCTGTCTGAGATACGCTGATGGGATATGTTTTCCTCATAAGCAGTGGTCATTGTATGGTGATATTAACAGATTGCAGCTAAGGTAGTCCTCAATGTATGACCATTCATTTAATGACAATTTAAAGTTATAAGAGTACTGTAAAAAAAAGTAACTTATGGAACCAACACCCATCACTGAGTCTCTGTGGTCACGTGATCAGAATTAAGGTGCTTGGCAACTGGCATATATTTACGGTGATTGCAATGTCTTGGGGTCCAGAGGTGGTATTCAGCAGGTTCTGGCCAGTTCTGGAGAACTGGTAGCAGAAATTTTGAGTAGTCCAGAGAACCGGAAAATGCCACCTTTTGTGTAGGTTTTGTGTAGGTTTATTGTTCATTTGTATATTTATATCCTACCTTTATTATTTTTGCAAATAACCCAAGACAGCAAACCTATCCAAACACACTTTCCTCCTCCTTTTGTCCCCACAACAACAACCCTGTGAGGTAGCTTGGGCTGAGAGAAAGTGACTGATCCAAAGTCGTTCAGCTGGTTTTATGCGTCAGGAAGGACTCGAACTCACAGTCTCCTAGTTTCTAGCCTGATATCTTAACCACTGGACCAAACTGGCTCAGTTATCTCAGTTATTATTTTGCACTCTTGGCTTTGGGATAAATTGACACAAAGCAAATTTTAGAATGTTATAAATAGATACGGGAATATCATCAGATGATTGATAGGTGAATAATATTGATTTTCACCTGCCTATCTGTTCCCCAAAATATAAAAAGACTCCTTCGCTAGGTTTTATGCATGTACGAAGACTGTAAACATTTTCAAAAAAAGCTGAGAAAAATAACATAAAAAAATGTATTGTCCACATATGTTCAAAGAGCAAAAGAGAAGGTACTTACCCTATGTTATGAAGTAGAAGCAGGTGGCAGTCATGGCTAAGAGGGCTTTTGCCATTTTGTGTGCCAGCTCTGCTCTTTCTGGGATTTTGAGGCTCTGCTCACAGTCACTCATGCTCTTGTCATCTCCATAGTGGATTGCTATAGTGTGCGCTACATGGGGCTGCCCTTGAAGAGTATTCAGAAGCTTCAAGTTTTGCAAAATGTAGCCATGTGGATAGTTATGTGTGCCTCTACGATGACATGTTACATCTCTGTTCTATGAACTGCATTGGCTGCTACTTTTAGCTTTGGGATGTAATTCGAAGTATGTTCTGACTCAACCCTGATACCAGCAAGAAAATCTCAAACAAACTCAGTAACTCAAACCTTCACAGCTTTAATCTACAAATAAACTTCTTTGTAGATAAAAGATGGCTTGCAGCCAATTAGTCCAACCAGAAAAGCCTTGACAGAATTCTTCAGATAAGTCGGAGTCTCTACACACAATGCTGGGTTCTTTGAATGTTTTTGCTTTTTGCAAAAGCAAAAACCTTTTGAAACCAGGCTTATATTCCATGGAGGGAGAGTCCATTACGTTGCATCGTTACTCCCGAGTCACCTGTGCTGCTCCAGCTGTTCTCTTCTACAAATCATCCTGCGCTCATGCATACTTGGCACAGGCTCCTCGGGAACCTCCTCATCACTGCTGCCAGCCCCCACAATCCCTGAAGGCAGCAGTCCACTCCCTGATGGTCCTGGCCCCTCATCAGAGTCATCGCTGTCCTCGGCCATCTGCACCTGCTACCAGCTAACCACAACAAAGCATTAGTTTGATCTTTAAACCCCTACATGACATGACATTGGGTTATTTGACAGACTTCCACTTCCAGATCACATCTATCCATTCCATCCCATCCCATCCAGCAGAGGACTATGTTGTGAGTCCCATCTGTTAAAGAGCTTCATCTGATGGGATCCAGACAATGCGCCTTTTCTGCTGTTTCACTTTCCACAACATTATCCTGCCCATCTCCAAAAAGGTGTGGTTAGTCAGATAGCGTTTCCAAAGATTTGAAATGGTGGTTGCTTCAACTACAATTGGAAGGAAGGGTCCTTCGTGCTCTCTGAATTTGCTTGTTTTCTTGAAGATGTTTCATTACCAAACTAGGTAATGTTGTGGCCCACCAATGTCCAGCAGAGCTGGTGGCAGACTTGGACAGTGAGGAGGTTAGGGAGGAACATGGGCCAATCCTGGAGTCTGAGGAAGGCTCTGACGAGTGCTCTGCGTCGGAGGCAGAGATGGGGCCAGGGCCATCTGACAGTTATCAGCTGCTTTCAGAGTAGGAGATCAGTGGGGCAGAAGAACAGCTGGAGCTTTTTCCCAGCGTGTGCATGTGCAAAGCTGCCAGGAGAAGGGAACAGTTAAGGAACAAGGATAGACTCTGAAGTAAAGGCACAGGTGAACAGTGAACGGTCCCTCCCATAGAGAATAAAGGGGAGTGAAAGTGGAGCGGTGTTTGCAGGAGACAATTAGTTCAATTCATTAGGGTTCCTGACTTCTTGCCGAGTAATTGCTGCTACAGCACGACGTTTGGAAGATATCAGCCTGGCAACTCTCCAAGCCTGATAAAGGTCTGTAGTTGTGAAAATCTCATGAAAGACTGTTTGCTTGGACTTTGCTGGAGAGGAATTCCCTTCAACCTAAATAAAAGGAGTTTTATTGGGACAAGGAGTCTGCTTCATGATCTTGGAAAGCCTGGATCAGAACAGGTAACATCACCATCACTTACAATGCCAGTGTCATTGAGCAGTGCTAGTTTGTTAGTGAAACATTGGCAAGAAAATAACTAAGCTCAGAGCACCTCGTTTCAAGCCTGAGCTACTCATATTCTCCTCCATCAGAACTATGGAGAGCCTAATAGTTGTATTACCTTTAGATGGGTGTTCTGCCATGATCTTTTTTATTACTATTTTATATATCCCATATTTATTTATTTATTAAAGTGTTTTAATACTTTTCATATTGCTTTAACTGTTGGTTGGACACTGCCCAGAATCATATTATGAAATGCACAGCTATATAAAATGAATAATAAATGTCAAGGAAATGCCTATCACACAGTGGACTTTCCTCCTAATCTAAGACTTAAAATACTCAGCATTTTCCTCTCCGTGCAATTTCTGCAGCACAAGGATAACAAGGAAACACATGTTTATTACATTTCTCCTTTCCTGTTTCTATTAAGTATACAAAATAACCCCCTATTATTCCTTGGCTTAAACAGCAGCATTGGCTTCCACACCAAATGTTCTCAAAAATATATACAAGACAGTCTCCAAAGTCTAGGCATCCAAAAAAAAAAAAAAAAACCCTCCTAATGCTTATATTTTGATTTTCACATTTGTACGGTTATAGAGACATTTTAGGATCATGCTATATGTAAATAAAGATTAGTCATTGGCATTTGTTTATTGTACATCTGTTGAGTATTTACACATTTCTAATTAAACTAACCAGGGACATTTTTAGGTTGAAAACTAATTATTTTTCTGGAAAGTAAGAGGAAAGCCCATAAGGTTTTTTGGCTGTATCCTCATCATGTGTAACAATTCTGTTAATCAAAATATTGTCTGATCAGTGTACAACATGGGTTTTTCTCCCTTATTAATTAAATGATGCCTTTTAAATTTGAAATTGCCTTGTTATCCAGCTAATATTGCCTACTGGCTCTATGATGGCTTCCATATATAATTAATTCACCATTTGATCCATTTAAAATGAGAAGTGTTATGTTACTCATCATCAAAATTCAAGCAAAAGAGCCAGGGAAATCTGGGGGGAAAATGAAGTTACCATTTGATCACTTCACAATTGATCTACACCATCCACTCTGAAAATTCAATGTTCACCAATGCAAGAATTTGCCAGTAATAGCAGAAGCAGGAGATAATATCCAATTAATGTAGAGTATTATATCAAATGATAATAATTTTGCCCAGATAATATTGATATACAAATATGCATTGGTCTTGAATACTGAATTCCATTAAGAAGTATCGGAGAACTATTCACTGAAAGAAATAATCATGAAAACTAATGACTAATGATGAGTTTTCAGAAAAAGATTGAGGTCTCCATTCATATTCCACGTGTGCACCATCTCATCTATCATCTACATTAGGAATGGAGGTCTGTACTTCATTTATTGCAATGATCTCGGTCTGCTGTTGAAACAGTGTCCAGAATAGCTTGCTTGCTGATTGTACTGTCCGCTGATTTGCAACAATCAATCAGATTCTGCTCTTTTTCTTCCTTAGCTTAAAAAAAATAGAATAACAACTTCTGATGGCTGAGGGAACACAACAAAGTTTTCTAGACAACAAAACAGAAGCCTTTCACCTTTTTCTGAATCCTTTTAGATTTCCCAGCCTAGTCTCCATCCCTGTGATATCTTAATGGTTTTCTATTTAGAAGTTGTTTAGTAATTTTAAGTTCTACCTACTTAGTATCAGATATCTGTTATGTCTTATTACAAATGTTATGAAATCTCTCTTCATAGGAAGGATGAAAGTTGAGTTCTGGGAGAATATGCCCATGGAAGGATAGGCATGGAAGGTTGAGTCCTGGGAGGATATGTCCATGCAAGGGCATTAGGATAACCACCTATTAATGTTCAGCAGAAAATGTTTGCAGTTAAAAAGACTCCTGTTAACCAGTCCCTGCAGGTTTGTTTTTCTTTTATTGTTGTTTTATTGAATTGGCACAGACATAATAATCAATATGACAAACCAGGGTTAACTCTGCTTCTCTATGTACCAAAGCTGTCAATGCCAGGAAAGTACACAGAAGCTGAATTCAGTAAGTGAAGGGCAGTGTCCCTGCTTGTTAGACTAGTATTGCTGACCAGACAGTGCCTAATTCTTCAAAGCAGCCTTTGAAAACTGGTGCTCACATTAGTCTTTCCAGTTCCTTTGCTAAACACTTTAGTTTATAAAAACACCAATTCTGCAGGTGGCAGTCAGAGTTGTGAGTTGGGATTTGTTGTTTTTGTTTTGGTAGCTTGCAAGAGAGCAAGAAATAAATTGAGCCAAGGGCAAAAGTTAAGGGAAGTCTTAGCTGAGCATATCTCCTGAGATGTATTGCCTTTAAGAATTCCAGCAGCATTTTAAAAAAAATCCATCTAAAAGAAGCATTGCAATAAAAGACGATCTATTTTCCCTTATATTATCCTTCGATGATGCTGTAACATGGAAATGCTGAGAAATAATGTTAGCATATATTCAGAGCAAGCCTGACTCTGAAGCCTCATTGCAATCCCCCGCCCCCAAATTATCTATGTTCACTTAAAAAGTGAAATATAAGGCTGCCAAACCTAGATGGAAGTGCCAACTATCAAACACATTTCTCCCAAATACAATGTGCTTAATCATTCCAAGCAACAAACACTCTGAAACATAAGGAAGCCATGTAGCAACCAAATATATACATCATATAAGAAGCAGAGGACACCTTTTAAACTATAGCAAAACACTGTGACTGCTATCCGTCAAAAGTTCCTTTTAATTTATTCAGTAGTAAGCCACAGCTAATAAAAACCAAATTATTTTTTAATATGCCACATCTTTGAGATGTGCCTCAAGCTTTGCCGGATAATATAAAGTTCATGGTTTATTCAGCCACAGCAGCTGTTGTAAACCCTAGGCTGTCACTTATTTTTCAGCTTCCGCAAAAGATTTATCGTCTGATTTCATATGCAGCATATATTTAACCATCAGATCAAGAGTTAAGGTAATCGCATTCATGTTTTATTGGGCAGCAGCAGCAAAAGAAAATTGGTGACGTGGCAGTAAAAGCATGAAGGTATAAATGGTGAAGTTTTTCTTTAAATATATATATAGCCCTTTTTTTACCGGTTATAATTAGAGGAATTGTGATTTCCATGCCCTGCTGGCTCTATCTACTGTGTCTATGACAACTTGCCATGGCCAACTCACCATGGCCAATGCATTGTGGCCAATTTGCCATGGCCAACTCATCACAGGCAACTTGCCATGGAACAACTCATTGCAGGACAAGAGTTACACTAATGTGAAAGGAATGATGGGAAAGAATCGTTAAAGAAAGGATGCAAAAGGAGGGACAGAATGAAACATGAATGACAAAAATTAAAATATTTTTTATTTATTTTAAATAATTAAATTAAATTGTTAAATTGTCCTGTTGCGAGTTGTCCCATGGTGAGTTGGCTGTGGTGGATTGTCCTGTGGTGAGTTGTCCATGGTGAGTTCGCTACAGTGAGTTGGCTGTGGTGAGTTGACTGCAGCAAGTTACCCGATTCCGCTATCTACTTGCTCACCTTTTCTTCTCAGATTTGAATCATTCATATGCTTTGATGATGTCTTCATAAAAGAGAGCCCTGCAACTGGGGGAGCTATTAGTCGCTTTGGGCCCATTGTACTGGAAAGCCAGATATTTCTGTGTAAGGGTGTACTCTATATTTTTCTTTGGCCCTGCTAAGATTATTTCATGAACTTAAGTTCAACCAATCTATACTCCCTTCCTTAGACTTAGAATAACTTTGTCACTTTGAATGTACACTAATTGCCATGCATTAAAATGAAATTTCATTGCATATAGCTCTCAAAGGGTCTCCACCTCTAATATACACTACATAAACATGACCAAATAAATAAATAAATACAAAATTATGCATCTATCCATTTATATATCTATCCATATCTATCCATATCTATCCACATCTATCTATCTATCTATCTATCTATCTATCTATCTATCTATCTATCTATCTATCTATCTATCTATCTATCTATCTATCGTATTCAGCTTATAGTTGTGCTTTTAAAGTTGTAGCAACGTTTCAGCAGAATCTCACCTGCCATCATCAGGCTTCTGTATTGTGTTTGTCTGTGAGTCAGACTTTTACAGTTGTTTCAGTTTTAAATTTGGGGCTACCCTATTGCTGTGCCAGAATGGTTTTTTCTTCATCCTGATTGGTTGGGAGTCTTGGCCTGTGTTTATTGGTCTTGGAGTTTGCTGTGTTCTGCTTGATTGGTGTTTCTAATATCTTCTGTCTGTTTTGTGGCTTTTTTGTGTGTCTTGATTGGCTGGCAACATTGTGTTCCTGTATTGGAGGCTTTTAGTGTGGCTTGGCTCCGAGTAAATGGATGGCTATCATTTGTTAGGAAGCTAGGTTTCATCTGGGTGCCTGGTTGGGGTGTGTTTGAACTGGAGGTATCAGGGAGGATCTGTTTGTGCCCAGGTGTTTGCCTGGCTAGTGGTGTGGAGATTTTTTTGTTTGTGAGTGCAGGCTTCCAAATAATTGACAGTCTGGTGGAATCATCTCTTCTATTCATGCTTTCAGGTCTTTTTTCAATCTCTATGGCTTCTTTGATAATTCTGTAGCTGGGTTTTCTATAGTGGCTAGGGTTTTGGTGCCATTGAAGTTGATGCTATGACCTGTGGCTTTCATGTGTTGGACTAGTGAGGAAGTGTGTTCCAGCTTTTTTACTGCATTTTTGTGTTCATCCAGGCGGGTACTTATTCTTCTATTGGTCTGTCCAATGTATGTGGCTAGGCATGATGCACAGGGGACTTCATATATGCCTTGGTTTTCCAGGTCAATTTTATCTTTGGGGTTTCTTAGGATGGCTGCTATTTTTCTGTCTGTTTTGAAGGCAGTCTTGATGTGATGCCTGTGTAGTATCTTACTGATTTTGTCTGTAATACCTCTTATGTAGGGCAGGACAGCTAGTCTACTGCTGTGTTAGAATGTTTTTTTCTTCATCCTGATTGGTTGGGAGTCTTAGTCTGTGTTTATTGGTCTTGGAGTTTGCTGTGTTCTGCTTGATTGGTGTTTCTAATATCTTCTGTCTGTTTTGTGGCTTTTTTGTCTTGATTGGCTGGCAACATTGTGTTTCCTGTATTGGAGGCTTTTAGAACAGAAAATGTCACTGCAACTTTAAAAGCACAACTATAATGACGTGGGAAAATACCCAAACAAAGCTGAATACCATACATATAGAAACCCATGAAAGCTTAAGAATGAATATATATATATATATATATATATATATATAGATAGATAGATAGATAGATAGATAGATAGATAGATAGATAGATAGATAGATAGAGAGAGAGAGAGAGAGAGAAACATGTACATGTATACATATACCTGGCGAGGGAAACAAATCTTGCAAGTTTATCAGACATTGCAAGATCACATGGCATTCTTGAAGCCAGTCATCAAGGAACATACAAATAAAAGTAAAATCAAACAGCAGAACCATTAACAACATTAAAATAATATTTATACATGCTTGATAGGCATTAGCATCATAAATATTTTAATATATATATAAGCCACTTATTAAAATCCCTGCATGTCCACGAAGTAAAGTGAGGAAAACAACTACACAGGACAGAGTTTCTTGTGACAATAACCAATTATGGAAGCCTTCCAGCTGTGGCTTGTTTGATTCTTCTGTTTTATGGGGACAAAATGGAAACTGCCATTTCCCAATCTAGTTCTTTTTTTAGGTCGTGTATTTCCCCACCTCTTAGTACGGGTGGACCAGTGTTGTAGATGTCCTGAATATAGTGTTAAATATAGTAACTTACTGCATCTTCAGTTACTCCACATTCTCATTTCTTAATTGTCATAGGCCAGAGTCACATAAAATGTGCACCAGCTGATTAATATATTGAAAGAATATGAAAGGAGGATTACAGGTGGAAAGGAGCTGTATGTATATACTGATAAATATATGTACTATAGAGCTGTTCCCTGTAAAACAGGTATCTCTTCACATCGACAAAATTCATATAGCTATGTCAGGAACCATCTTGAGTCCAAGCCAAATATGTAGATGGGAATTTCTGGGGCTCACTACAGTCGATTCAGTGCATCCCAGTTCAGGTTGTTGACTTATGGCAGAAATGCATCATATGAATTCCAGATTGCATTTGTCCTCTGTCCCGTCCCCCCCCCCCCAAAAAAAAAAAAAAATCTCAGGGTTTTCTCCATGGAAGTTTTCTGCCAAATTGTAGCTTTTAACATGGCTTAAGAGCACGATGGTTCAAAAAATTCATATACACACAGAGACAAAGAGAGGGGGGGAGGAGAAAGGAGGAGGGGGAAGGAGAAAGAAAGAGAGATGGAGAGAGAGACTGTGTGAGAGAGAATTTGATTTTCAACCATTCATCATGGATTTAGGTTCAACCAACATTTTTTTGAAAATAATGCTTAGCAGACAAGTCAACGTTCAATTCTAGAGAATAAGAAAGATGACCTTGATAGAGAGAACTCAGATCCATTACCAAAGTGATAAGGGTTTAGGCTTCTTATGCAATGGATCCCTCTATTTGGTCTATACTGTGGGGCTGACACAAAGGAATTCTTGGTCCAGTAAAAGTGGTATATGTTATCATTTGTTTCATTTACAGGACTTATATGGCTGCCTATCTCATATGATGGCTCTACGTTGCTCACAGCTATTCATAAAAATATGGTTAAAAGCAAAAATAACCTTTAACTCAGGTACCATACAAAACTTTCTTGAAGCATGTAACTTCAGAGGGATGTGAAGACCTCTCTTGGGAGAAGAGCCAAGTCTTCATAGCACTCTGGAAAGCAAAAATGGTATGCATTGTTGGAATCATAGGTGGGAAGCTGTACCAAAGGGATGAGATCAGTGGTGGGACTCAGTTTTTTTTTTTACTACCGGTTCTGTGGGCATGGCTTGGTGGGCGTGGCAGGGGAAGGATACTGCAAAATCTCCATTGCCACCCCACTAACCTGCTTTCCAGCTCCATTCTCCTGTGCAGGACAACAAAAGAAGACCCAGCCAATCAGCTGGGACTCGGGAGGCAGAGAATAGATGGGGGCGGGGGCCAATCAGAGGTGGTATTTGCCGGTTTTCCAAACTACTCAAAATTTCTACTACCAGTTCTCCAGAACTGGTCAGAACCTGCTGAATACCACCTCTGGATGAGATGACCACTGAAAAGTATGTCACCAAGGTAAAAGTATGTCACATCAGATGGAAGCATTTAAGGGAGGGGACTTGGAACACACCCATTCAGGGGACCTGAAGAATTTCTCTCAAAATTCCCCTCAAAATCTCCTTCTTGGGCTCTTTCACTGCAGTTCTGCAAATAACGAGTTATGTGGAGACACGTTTGAAAATAATGAATATAAAGTAGAAACTCTGTTTATAATCCAGTTATTCAGAGGCTTCTGCAACACTTTCAGTGTCGTTAATATCCATGTATTTCTTTTGAAATCCAAGGCCATTTATTACCAAGGAGAGCATATTTGACAGGAAGCTTTAAAAAAAAAACACCATTAACATCTTGGTTTTTTTACATGTGAATGGAATTTGCTAAAAGCAGGCCTTATGTGCTTATATTTTGTTATAAATCTACAACCATAAATCCCAATGAATGTCAATATCTCTCCTGAGTTAACATTAAACAACTGATTTCTATGGCTTTGTTTGTTTGTTTTTTTAACCAGAAATCTAACAAATAGAAGAGGCTATTGAAGACTTCAAGCTCAGAAAAATGTAGATTCCCTCCATTGGTAAAACATAGACCTAGTGAGAATCAAAGACAAATTCAGATTGATTAACAATGAAGAATTTGAACCAGAAGTGTTCAAGTCAACCTTGTAGGCTAAGTTACCATTTATGAGATAGAAAAACTATTCCTAATCCATCCTTGAATGAAGCTAATAGTCTATAAAGTTGATATAAAGTATTCCTTTCAGAAAGAATGGTTATATAATTTGCCACTGAGAGAAGAGGTCAGGCGTTCTTCATACTTGATTGAAGTAATTGAATCCTTTTTTTAAAAAAGCTAGAATCCCAAGATTTAAGAACCTCAGTGAAATTAGGGTTTTGTTTTTACTGAATAAATTGCTCTCAGGAAAGGAAGCAAATATTGGAAAGAAAGGCCCACTTTGAGAATGATTTCTCTTTGAGACTTATTCATTCAAACAGCTGCTTTGGCTGTATAAGTCACCCAGGAGACTGATGCTGGGGGAGGAAATGTTCCTATCAAATTTTCAAACCTGTAAAAGGAGAAATGTGTCCTTGAAAAGAGTCCACAGTTTAACTTTATTCAGTGCCTTGCCTAGAGGGAAATTTTCAGAAATGTTTTCTGGTAGTCCCGCTAAATTTTCTCTGTTTGTGATATCCACTGATTTAATGATTCCTATAAAATCCATGGGGACCTG
Organism: Notechis scutatus; assembly: GCF_049901735.1. Classification (NCBI taxonomy): domain Eukaryota; kingdom Metazoa; phylum Chordata; class Lepidosauria; order Squamata; family Elapidae; genus Notechis; species Notechis scutatus. The sequence continues at coordinate 95,868,670 of NC_142013.1, read as the reverse complement.
GTGGCTCAGTGGCTAAAGACACTGAGCTTGTCGATCAGAAAGGTCAGAAGTTTGGCGGTTCGAATCCCTAGCACCACATAATGGAGTGAGCTCCCGTTACTTGTCCCAGCTTCTGCCAACCTAGCAGTTCGATAGCATGTAAAACTGCAAGTAGAAAAATGGGGACCACATTGGTAGGAAGGTAACAGCATTCGGTGCACCTTCAGCATTTAGTCATGCCAGCCACATGACCATGGAAATGTCTTTGGACAGTGCTGGCTCTTCGGCTTTGTAATGGAGATGAGCAGTGCCCCCTAGAGCTGGAAACAACTAGCACGAATGTGCGAGGGGAACGTTTACCTTTACCTTTATAAAATCCATCTTGCAAATCAGTCGAGCACCTCAGTAACTGGATACCTGCTTTTAAATTCCAGATTGCTAAGGCTTCTGTTCTTTGAACCAGTCGACACAAATTTGTAAGGAAGTCTCCATGCATGAAGTTTGTCACATTGTTTGATGAAGCATTTTATCTGTTTCATCCCTTTAGGGCACGGGTGTCAAATTTGTGGCATTACGTTGCTGTCACGTGACATTTTTTCCCCTTTGTGGAGCTGGGGTGGGCATGTGGGCCATGGGCCACCAGTTTGACACCCCTGCTTTGGGGTTCATAGGTTTCACCCCTTTAGAGTTACAGCAAGAATTTTTTTTCCCTTTCTTTTTTAAGGAACAACGGGCACAGCTTTACCCCTACAAATTCCATTCAAACTGAATAAGAGATTCTTGAAACTTTATTCCTTTACCCTCTATTTATGATATTGTATTTATTTTTTTTACACAAAGTATTACTTTAAAAAAAAAAATCCCTAATGGACTTTGGGTTTTTTATTTATCAATATTGACTCCTGGAAGCTGCCCGGACAATTCCCTGCTGTTTTCTTGGCAAGGTATTTCAGAAATGGTTTGCCATTGCCTCCTTCCTAGGGCTCAAAGAGAATGACTGGCCCCAAGGTTATTCAGATGGTTTTGTGCCTAAGGTGGAACTACTGTTTAGAGCAGAGGTGTCCAACCTTGTCAACTTTAAGACTTGTGGACTTCAACTCCCAGAATTCCTCAGCCAGCTTTGCTGGCTGAGGAATTCTGGGAGTTGAAGTCCACAAGTCTTAAAGTTGACAAGGTTGGACACCCCTGGTTTAGAGTCTCCTCTTGGTTTTCATCTGGTGCCTAAACCACCTCATCAATCTGGCATTTATAGAGTACTTTTAGTTTTGCGTTATCTTAAAACAGGATGAGTATGAATGAAACCTTGAAACCAACAGATCTACTTTTTCATAATAATAGAAACTAGCCATTTCTGTAACAGCAAATCTAAAGTAAGAAGTTGAGGTAGATCTTGATGCCTTATTTAACTGCACCAAAGGAGTCAGAAATCACTGCCTTTTTCCTCCTTTTTTCCTTCCTTCCCCCCACTATTCACTTCCCCTTTTCCTTCCCTAATTTCCCTAATATTTACTTTTGTATTCACTTTGTATGTTATATTATAAACTAATAAAACTATATACTAAAAAAAGAAACCAACAGATCTCCAAATACTTTCTTTTTTTTTTGTATTCTGATACAACATTGAGCAACTAAACTGATTACAAAAAATTCATGTTTCAGGTTTGTATTGTGTTATTCTGCAAATGATATCCCACAATTAATTATGTTTAACATTAGCTTTTATTTGAACTTCCCTGACGGTTGCAATTAGAAAGCAATGATGTTTTTTCCCCTTTTTTTCAAGAAAATGCATTAGTGTACTCATTTTTGTATTACATTACAAACAGGGTGGGGGAATCCCCATTGGGTCAAACATTCATACTAGGAGAAATACCTGTGAAAATGTATGCCCATTATTAAAGCGGCCAGTATTATGAAAATCCCAGATTAATGCAGAAATGAGATGGGGGGAAAATGAAGGTTAGAAAAATGAGAAACTCAATAAAACTCAGCTTTATTGATTATTGTTTTCCTAATCATTAATGTATAGATTAAAAACTAAAAGTTTTGAACTGATGGAATTTTGTTACTTTGTGAGCTTCAACAGTATAACACAGAAAAAAGACAGATCATGTAGTTTATCCAATAGGAAAAACTGGAAGCTAAAGCTCAGTGAATGATGTCTTTCTGATAAAGCCTTCCTTGATGATCCTGAAATCTTTGGCACAAACATATATCACAGGATTTACATCTGGAAATAAAAAAGCTATAGTTCTTTTCCTTTCCCATAGCCTTTTCTCGAACTCAGGTTTAAGTGAAGTGATTTAATGCTGGAATAAGGAACAATCTGCTTTATTGTTTGATTGATGGATGGATAGATTGATGGATTGATTATTCCCAAAAAGTTTTTTTATTTTTTAATTATTTAAATACATCTTTGTGAGAACAGTGTGGTTCCAGGTGTTTTACATTTTGAATCACTCATATCCATAATCACAAATACAACTTTCCAACATTATCTATTATCATTTTTCATCTTTATATTCTCATAAATTACTTTGTATCAGCTTCTTTATTTTTATTCATTCTCTATCTTCTTTAAGCATATATTCTAGATGTTTACAATTTAATCTATTCATATCATTTCATTAATCATTCAAAATTTCATCTTAATTTATAGTTATCCCTTCAAATCTATAACAATATATCTCATTACCTTCTACCAATGGATAACAGAATATTTAATTCGTTAAAATATATTAATCAATGGATTGATTATTTTCATTGTATATGCTTCCTGGGACTCTAGGAAGGGACAATAGGAAGGTCACAAGAAAACATAAATCCATGCCTTGGGAACTATATGGAAGTGATTTGTTACTGCCTTCTAATCTAGTATTGATTCATGTGATTTCCTGATGTCTCTCACCCCAATATTGTTCAGGTTTGACTGTGATTAATCATATAGCTGGGGTAGGGGGTTGTAAATGTATGTGTAAATGTTCTCCATCCCAATGAAATATATTTGTGGACAAGAGTTTGAGAATGTGGGGACAAAGATGAAATGAATAATTCTGAATATCACTGACTATTTGAAAAAAAAAAATCAGCCTTTCTGTACTGAATGCTTCCATCATTTTTAGCATTCCTATGTGAAAATATTATCCAGTAGATCTTGAGGGCACACACACGGTGAGGAAAAACAGATCTGTAAAACATGAGAAACTCAAAGAAGTTTATAAGCAAAATCTCAGAGTGGGTGCTGATAAATCATTAGAGAGAGGAAGATGGATTAGGCAGTTACCTTTGGAAGAGAAACGGACATGCCACTACTAACATTATAGTCCACATTTTTCAAGTAGAAGAAAAATGCAAACCTTTCTAAAGCAATGGGGGGAAAAACGATTAAAGCCAGGCAGATCAAATTATTTATTTTGCTAATGCAGTCTGCCCAATCAATTTGTACATTAAAAAAAATACCTAGAGGAAGGGAATAAGTTTTACTGCAGATGAAACATTGAACCAAGCAAGCAATGTGTCTGTGTGCTTGGGTGCCTATGTGTCTGTGAAATGTCCATAAATTTTGGCATCTGTTCTGGAAAGCTGCAGTCTCAGCCAAAAGTCAGGGAAATCATGTTGAAAAATGTCTTCTTTGTAATTATAATAAAAGATTCTTGCATTCTGTGATAAGAACCTGGTGGAAATACTTTGAATTATTCGAAGCAGAATTGTTTCCAGTGGCTTCTGTAATATCTAGGAATTATTTATCCATATTTCTGTGTACTGTTCCTTCCAATCCTTTGTATCTTTAAATCTGGCTTATCAGAGGAAAAATTCACCCTCCTTAATTTATATATGTTCATCTAATAAAATTTAGGTTTCCCATCTCATATACATAGCTCTGGGTAACTAACAATGAAAGCACAGTAAACAAAATGACAAAGAATTTTTAATAAAGAGAAATTACTTAAAAATAGCATCCAGGGACATTCAAACTAATCATGAAAGGGCTCATACATGCTATTGGGGTCCAAGGCTTGATGGCAAAACTAGGTTTGAGAGGCTGATGAAAAGCCAGTATATTAGTTTTCTGTGAATGATGAATATTATTTCAAAAGGAGAGCAGTGAATGTCTAAGGATAGTGCAATACGAAACTGCTCTTATTCAATGTTTGCTTTTAATGTAGCTACACTAAAGATCTAAGAAAGGCTTATAGCCTTGTGCAGTGTGGTTTAGTTGCCCATATTATGGAAAATGTATATCTGAAGGTTAAAAGGTGGACAGTTATTTCTTACTCTCAAAATGACTGTAGAGATTTCTCTATATATTTCAAAATCCTTTTTCTTACTTTAAGAACAAGTATAAATTGATTTTTTTAAGGTCTTTTACTGCACATTCCTTCAAAATGAACAAAAGTGGAGGTAATACATTTTTCTTAGTGCTGCTTGATTCTCATAGTGGATAGGATCTCTATAACTCTGCTAACAAGGATGAACTTTCAAGAGATGCTCCTCACTCTTCTGAGGGATCCCATCTGGATCACTTGACTTCTCCTCTTGGTTTTCATAAAATCATAGGGCTGGAAGGCATCCTGGGGGTCTTCTAATCCAACTCCTCCAAAGCAGGAAGACTTACTGCATCCCGGACAAATGGCTGTCCAATCTTTTCTTGAATACCTCCAGCGCTGGAGCACTCACAACTCTGGTAGGCAAATTGCTCCATTGATTAATTGTTCTCACTGTCAGCAAACATCTTAGTTCCAGATTGGATCTCTCTTGAACGAGCTTCCACCCATTTGCTTCTTGTCCTACCTTTAGGTGCTTTGGAAGGTCAATAAGTTGACCCTCTCCTCCTTGTGACTGCCCCTCAACTACTAGAACAGAGCTATCATCTCACCTCTAATCCTTCTCTCCTTTTAACTAGACATATCCAGTTCCTGGAACAGTTCATTGTATGGTTTAGCCTCCAGAGCTCTTATTGTCTTTGTTGCTCTTCACTCTTTCTAGGGTATCAGCATCTTTTTAGTATTATGGTGACCAGAACTGGATGCAGAATTACAAATGTAGCCTCACTAGTGCAAGATAGAGGACTACTATCATTTCTCATAATCTTGATGTTATTCTTCTGTTGATGCAGCCAAGTATTTTAGAATAATTAGGTATTTGGGAGTGCAGATAACTAACAATCTGAATTGGTCTCTCCAGACATCATCCTTAGTGAAGCATTAAAACCAGCATCTACATTTCCTGCCTCGGATGAGGAGAGCACATGTGTCTCCTTGTGTCCTGGCCATTTTTTATAGAGGCACAATTGAGAGCATTCTAACAAACTGCATCACTGTTTGGTTTTGTGGCAACAGTGCCTCGGATAGAAAGTTCATACAGAGAGTGGTAAGGACAGCTGAGAAGATTATAGGAAGCTCACTTCCTGTTATTCAGGATACTGCTTATAAGCGCTATGTGCTCAAAGTATTGTTTGAGACACCCATAAACCCACTTTATGGTCTGTTTCTATTGCTCCTCTCTGGGAGGAAGTTTTGAAGTATTTCTAGCAAAACTACCAGATTCTGTAACAGCTTTGTTCCCCATGCAATCTGTCTGGTAAACTTGCAAGATTCATTTTTCTCTCTATGTACTGTACATGTATACATCCGAACTAGCCTACGTTGTTTCTCTGTGTCATGCAATATATGTGGATATATGAATAATGTTGGATTTATTTATTTATTTATTTTGACATGTTTATGTAGTGTACGTTGGAGGTGGTGACCCTTTGAGAGCTGTATGAAATGATATTTCATTTTAATGTATACCAATTAGTGTACATTCAAAGTGACAATAATTATTCTGTTCTGTTCTGTTCTGTTCTATTCTATTCTGTTCGATTCTACTCTCTACTCTACTCTACTCTACTCTACTCTACTCTACTCTACTCTACTCTACTCTACTCTACTCTACTCTACTCTACTCTATTCATTATTTTTCCAAGACTCAATCCTTCCCCAGATGATTTTTTTTTAGAAATTTCATCACCAGTGAAAAATCCCTCTTCTCATTAGCTGAAAATTGCTATTAGGGTAATCCTCATTCCTTGAACTTCGTAACTGGGCAGGGATAAAAGCCTTGTGTCTCTTCTGTCTCTTGCCCCTCATGCTTTGAATCTTTGTCTCTTACTCCCTTTATTTTCCTAGGCTGCCTCTTTCTTGCTAGCCATTTGTTCCTTTTCCTCCCATCCTTTCTCCCATCTAGCACATCTTTCTCACAACATGTATTCCACAACTCATTTTTAGTTTTTTGCTTCTCTACCCCATGGGGATAACCATGCCCTGGACAGAGGCCCCTAATTCCATTTTTCTTCAATGACTGCAAACTTTTGGGGTTTTTTTCTGCATCAACAGCTCATGCCTTAAATTCTTCGATTTGATTTTTCTAGGAGTGCCTGTTTCCTTTGATTAAAATCCTTTGATTTTAATTTCTTTCCATTATAAATCTTGGCAATTGGATTATTTTAACTCCCTCACACATACTCCCAGCTAAAGTTTGCACCAAACTTTAACTCCAGTGTAACCAATAAACTTTATCTATATTTAATTCAGGCCAATTTGTACCCTTCGGTCATATGCTTAACTTTGATATTTTTTTCTTGTCTATTTTTCTATAAGATTTTTATTCAAACTCAAAAAGATGTTATCCCATGGTGGAATCAACAGACACTAACATAAACCTTTTCAACTATAGAAGAAAACCCTGTACAGATGTCAAAATACAATTTCTGGCTAAAGATCTTAAGAGAGAATCTAAGTGAATATTCTCAGCTTTGAAGCATATGTAAAAGAATCATTATAGCCACAGCTTATATACAATTCTTGATAGCTGAAGGCTGTTAGAGTTTTTCAGGGCTCCAGTGATGTCCTACCATCTCCAAATGCAGAATTCTAATTGCTTGCTTTACCATTTCATCTAAAAATAAAGAGCTACATCTTTATTCAACAGCTACATGAGGCTGCTGGGTGAGCTCATCCATTGCCATCGGGTGAGTTATTATCAGTATGTCAATGATACCTAATTATACATCTCATCCATGGGGAATTAAGTGATGCCATGAATGTCTTATGCCAAGGTCTGGTTAGGGAACAGCAGGCTTCAGCTGAACTCTGACAAGATTGGGTGGCTTTGGATCTGGGACACCACAAATTTCAGGACCATGCCATTTTGGTACTGGATCCCCACTTGCACTTATTATTTATGTTTATTTATTTGTAAAATTTATTGGCAAATTTATTTATTGTGCAAATTTATTTAATGTGCAAATTTATTTATTTATCTTACCATAGGGCAGCTTACAGTTAAATATAGTTAAAACATAAAAATACATTAAAATCAAGAACACATGGGGAGGGGGAGGGCAGAGTAAGGGAGAGATGGGACCTGCTATTACTCAATCAACCACCTCCATTGTGCCGTTCCACTGGGGCCCCAAGATGACTGGAAGAACCACATCTTGTGAAAAGATAAGGGGGTTGGGGCCAACCTCAAATCGGAGGTCAAGATATTCTAGAGCACATGAGCAATAGCAGAGAAGACCCCCCTCCTGGACCCTGCCAGTCACAATATTCAGGCTGATGGGACCCACAATATGCATCCTCTACTGGCCCAAATGGTATGGGACAATCCCAGTGGGGTGACATAGTCCCTCAAGTAATCTGAGCCCATGCCATGAAGGGCTTTAAAGGTGATCACCAACACCTTGAATTACACCCAGAAGCAGTCTGGCAACCAATGCAGCTCATGGAGTAGTGGTGTTACAGGGCCCATTCTTGTGCCACCCAAAACTACCCACACTGCCACACACTGTACCATCTGTAGCTTCTGAATGCTCTTCAAGGGTAACCCTGTGTAGAGCACATTACAATCGGGTGGGTTTCTACCAGTTCTGTCCAGCTCTGTAGAACTGGTAGCTCTGAAGAGCAGCAGACATAGAACCGGTTCTATGTCTGCTGATGTTTTTGCCCACCCGCCCACCCTGGCTCTTACCTGATCTTTATTTCCTGATTTTTCAACTTCAGCTGCCGAACTAGGCACAGCTGCAGTTAGAAAAGCAGGAAAAAAGGGCTGTTTCAAAGGCTGCTTCTCTGCAGGCAGCTGCTGATGACGATTTACAGGCACACAGCTCGCAGCCTGCAGGGAAGCTCGTAAATCCCGAACCAGTATTTCACCCTGTCGTATCCCACCCCGATTACAATAGTCCAGCTGTGAGGTAATTAGGGACTGAACAGTTCTGAGCTACTACACAGTACTCTAGACTGAGCCCATTCACAATCTGGGGATCCTCCTAAACTCCCTGCTCAATGAGCAGGTGGCAGTTGTGACTAGGAGGACCTTTGCACAACTTTGTTTAGTTCACCAGCTGTGCCCTCCCTGGATCAGAAAGCCATGCTTACAATCATCAATGCCCTAGGTCAGTGATCCCCAACCTTTTTTATGCCGCGGCCCGGTACCGGCATCAGCTGGGCGCCGCGGCCCGGTACCAGCATCAGCTGGGCGCCGCGGCCCGGTACCGGCATCAGCTGGGCGCCGCCATCTTTTTTTGATGAAAAAGTGCTTCCGGTGAGCTTTCTACCCGGAAAAGCTCACCGGAAGCACTTTTTCATCAAAAAAAGATGGCGGCACCCAGCAAACCAGCGGCCCGGTAGGACTTGTACCACGGACCGGTACCGGTCCGCGGACCGGTGGTTGGGGACCCCTGCCCTAGGTCACCTCCAGATGGAATGATTGCAGTTGGATTACCCCTGAAGAGTTTCCAGAAGCTTTAGCTGTACAGAATGCGTCATCATGGCAATTCTGTGTGCTCCTAGGGCAGCACATGTCTGTGGTTGCCAGTTGGCTTCCAGATCCAATGCAAGATGCTGATTTTTAACCTTTAAAATCCTTCTGGCCTGGGACTGGCTTACTGAGGGACAGATTCTCCTCAGTTATATCAGACCATCCCATCAGAAGGCTTTCTGTGGATACTACTGCTGGGAACTTATATCTCATGGATTCCAGGAGACCTGTCTTCTCTGCTATGGCACCTTACGGGCCTCCAGAAATTACTTTATCCTTGTGTAAAAGTCCCTCAAAACAATTATTCTGCCAGGCCTGGAGCTCTGAGGGGACCAGAGATCTGTCCCAATGGTGCTATTGCTAACAACCTATTTTTATCCTCCCCTTACCCAGGGTTAATATTTTTATTTTTATGCTATTTATTACTGTGACTTTTGATTTTTTTAAATTGCTTTTACATTGGCTGTTTTATTTATTGTCGTGCAGTGCTCAGAGTCCCCATTGGGAAAGATAGACAGCTATATAAATCTGATAAACAGACAAACAAATAATCTAGTTTTTCGAGGAATAAGAATCTATAACAGATCCAGACCAAGTATTCTTATTGAAATAATGACTTCAGGTATTCAAAGTACACATTATGCCACCTAGCTCTCTGTCTCATACAGAAAAAAAAGGAAATGCTCAGTTGCTTAGAAAGGTAAAAAGGAAAGACTCCTATAGACTGAAGTTTGTGCTTCATTTGGTATGACCATTGAAATAAAAGCAGATTAGCAACAAGAATTCTTTCCAATCTACCTCTTCCAACACGTACAACAAATTTCCTCCAAGATATAAAGAAAAATAATAATATTTTGTTCAGGTTTACATTGACTTCTAGCAACCATATTGGCAGACTTCTGAAGTTTCCTTGGCAAGAAAATGTGTTTGGTTCCTGTCTTCTTTCATAGTGTTCTTTTTCCCAGTCTAGCCAACAGATCAGGGATTTTCTGGGGATCTTCCATGCATATATTGACCTGACCCTATTAGCTTTTGGGGAAATCAGGCAAATATGGCCAAATGCTGCCTTCTGTCTTCTTAGATAGACTGTGGAAAATTTCTGTTCAATTTTCGACATGTTCTCAGCTCAACACTTTGTTTTGCCAATGTTATTATGTAGACATCCCAAACAATAATTCCTCATAAATATATTAAACTTTATTTGCTAAAGAAGTCTTTCTGTGACCATTTTAGCCATTAATGCTGTGAATGATTTTTAATTATTTATATATTATATTAGTGTGTGCATTTCAGTTGTTATTATTATGATTCTTCTAATTTTGGATCTCTGTTAGTTTGCACGATTTAGCAGAATATTAATCAACACCATGAACAGAATTTCCTATTAAGAATGCAACAGCATTCTTAAGGATATACTTTGAACCTTTTGGACCTCAAGGACCACCAAACTCATCATTTGAAATCCCATGGACCACTAATATGAATTTTGACTGATGGTGGCTTGCTGAAGTTGGTGGGAAAGTCAGTCCCATATTCCAGAGCTGCAATAGTCACAGGACTGGCCCTTTGGTCATCCTGGAGCAGCTGCTCCTCCAGTCCATGGCAGGACAGTGCACCCAGGTGGAGGAGCAGCTGCTCCAGGATGATCAAAGGGCCAGTCCTGTGACTAATGCAGCTCTGGAATATGGGACCGACTTTCTCAGAACGTCAGCAAGCCACCCTGTGGCGGATTTCCCTCCCCCATCATTGGTCTTACCTTCCAGTTCCAGCTCACGTGACTCTATTCAAGGTAAGGTTTCCACACGGCCAAAGGGTAGGGACTAGTGGGTGGGTGGGCCATGTGAGCGGCATAGCCTTGTGTTCCCACACAGCCTGGATTAATTGCTTGAGGGGGGTGCTTTGGGGGGGACATTTCTCTGCGGACCACCAAAATTTTCTCACGAACCACCAGTGGTCCCCGGCCTACTGGTTGGTGACCACTGCTCTAGACTAAATTGTTGAGTCAAATGAGGGAAATAAAGTGGTTAAAAACTACTTTAATTCTTTTCCAGAATAATTGCATTCCTTGTCCAAACTGATTTCATCTGAAAGGTGTTTTCCCGTAGGAACAAACCATCTTCCATGTGCATGAGATGTTATGATGCCCTATGTCATAATAAGAAATCAAAAAGCATCTTAAAACAAGACAGTTTAATAGTATAGTTTTATGTATTATGCATAGCACCACAGGTTTTCTGTCTCCAATGGAGCCGACATTGTGAACAAGGCAAGGGAATACCAGACCAGATGTTTAGAAAGTGTGAAGGAATGTATGAACAAATGGAAGAGATTATCTACCCAATGTATTTTATCTTTGAATAAATATCCAAATTATGCTTGTAAATAGTTTACTTTGGCCCTATTTATTTGCTCCTCAATTTGTACTGTTCAGGTGTTCAATTCTCCCTGCTTCCATACAAGGTGAAAAGAAATGTACATGGATATAATTGATATGAGTGGCATTGTGGCCTATTGGTGAAGATACTTGCCTCCCACTCAGAAGGTTGAGAGTTCAATCCTAGGTAACAGCAGTTGTTTCTCTATCAGGGTGCAAAAAAATAAAGAATATTTACTGCAAACTCCATGTGGCACTAGGAAGGGCATCTGGCTAGTCAACCCTCAGCTGCATTCAGTCACCTCAACTCTACTCTGACTTAAGGGATTACAGGGTCATAAAAGAAAACATTTATGATTGATACTGAAATCAGGGTTCATGTAGCTATGCTTCTAGTTCTCTCATTCCATATAATAATAATAATAATCTTGTTATAGCAGGACAAAAATCAGAGCAGTTTATATGAAGATGAAGACTGATACGAATTACAAACGTTTTGTAGTTTTATTGATGTTGATATCACCACTATCATTAACTCATTTTTTCCAGGGATTCAAAAAGATTTAAATACTACACTACTTCCTGTGTTATTCTCCCCTGACTTGGTCTCCCCAGTTCTACTCCAAAAAGGATAAGCTTACCTTTTCAGCAAATCTGAGGACGGGTATTTCTGAGTAATTGAAAATGAATGCTTAATTAATAAATTATTATAAATTATCAATACTTTTAATTCAACCACCTTTATTGTAAGTTTTGATGTTGATTGACATATTTCTAATATTGATGTTTGCTGAAAATGTAAACTGAATCAGCAATGCAGAGTGACCCAGATCAAAATCACCTGCATTCCTGGAAGTTCCACTCCGTGATTTTCACCAATCCCTTTCTTTTAGCTTAATCTTTCCAACCCTAAAGGAAATAAAATAAAGAAAGCTCTGAGTTAGTCTCCTTGACATCTTAGAAAAGTTAGTATCTAAATATAAAGACAGCAAAAATGATCTAATGAGAAAGAAAAAACAATAAGAATGCCTAGAAGAATTGTAGTGCTTACAAGGTAACCAGAAGAAAGGGAAAAGCTATCTAATAGAGTTTAAATAGACAAACATGTGGACTCAGCTTGCTCAGTAGACCTTTTAATGGTGAGTGCTGGAAGGAAAAACCATTCCTAGAAAACTGAGATGAATAGGTCAGGAAATCAAATTTGACAAAATTCGAATACGACTTCAGCAACAGAGTGGTCAATGCCTGGAATGCCCTACCTGACTCCATTGTTACAGCCTCAACCTCTCACAGCTTCAACCTCAAACTGTCTACCGTGGACCTCACCCCATTCCTAAGAGATCCTTAAAGGGGGCGTGCATAAGTGCACCAGTGTGCCTACCATCCCTTACTGTCCCCATTTATCTGTATTTACTCCCTTGTTCTTGTTTATGTTCATACTTATACTTGTTATCTTGTACATGTTTCACAAACAAACAAACAAATCAAATGAATAAAATGTGCATCAAAATCCATCAAATTCCAGAACTTATTTCAAAAGCATTCAATTTGATGCATCAGACTGATTTAATTATTCAGTTGAATCATCTTGAATCACAAGTATAAAGTTGGAGCTTCCTGAAATTCTAATGATAGAACCTTCCCTATCTACTTGTGTTCTGCATCTTCAGGTGCTTTGTCAAACACATTCCCTGCAAATGGACTTGTGGGAAGGCAGAGAGGTTGTGAATTGCTGAATATGAGAAAGTAGTCTTTCTGCCCCCATGAAGTCTGAAGAATATATTTGAGTTTGCCTGAGGATAGTATAGAGTTGCAATGATGTAGGAGCCCCTTTGTTGGGGATCTGAATTGTTCAGAGAGTGTACTTTAATTTGAATCAATGTAAGTAGACCTATCCTATAGGATTCCAGAGAGGAAGGGCCTTCATGGAGAACTCCATATCTGTTCTCAGATCTCTATACTTTCAGCTGAAGATGAGATGTTTACTAAAATCATTCCCCCATAAAACTGTCCTTCCTTCCTTCCTTCCTTCCTTCCTTCCTTCCTTCCTTCCTTCCTTCCTTCCTTCCTTCCTTCCTTCCTTCCTTCCTTCCTTCCTTCCTTCCTTCCTTCCTTCCTTCCTCTTTCTTCCCACTTTAGATTTGTTGTTGTTAGTTGCGAAGTTATGTCTGACCCATCACGACCCCATGGACAATGTTCCTCCAGGCCTTCCAGTCCTCTACCAACTTCTGGAGTCCATTTAAGCTCATGCCTACTGCTTCAGTGACTCCATCCAGCTACCTCATTCTCTGTCGTCCCCTTTTTCTCTTGCCCTCAATCATTCCCAGCATTAGGCTCTTCTCCAGTGAGTCCTTCCTTCTCATTAGGTGGCCAGAGTATTTGAGTTTCATCTTCAGGATCTGGCCTTCTAGAGAGCAGTCAGGGTTGATCTCCTCTAGGACTGACCAGTTTGATTGCCTTGCAGTCCAAGGGACTGGCAGGAGTATTTCTCCAGCACCAGAGTTCAAAGGCCTCAATGCTTTGACGCTCAGCCTTTGTTATGGTCCAACTTTCACAGCCATACATTGCAACTGGGATTAAAACACTGGAACTGGTGGCAGTCTCCTATTTAAATCCTAACCACATCCTGGCAGATATGACTTATCTTTTGTGCAAATCCACCAAAAAAGAGGAAGTTAATGCTGCTACCTACTGAAGGCTTGTTATAGGTAAGTGGGGAAAATTGCTAGAGAACAGAGATGTGGATCATGAAACGTAGTGTTTTAAAAAATATTTTATTTGATTTTTTCTATAAAGCATAAAGAATTTTAAAATAGGAAAACAAAGAGTAAAGAAAATAAGAAATGAAAAAAATAAAGAAAAGATAAAGTTATGACTTCCACTGTTCTTTCTATTGAGTAATTCCCTTTCCCTTATTCTCTTTGACCCTTTTTTAATCCTCAATCCTGAAAGATAGCATTGTGCATAGATTTCCTTCTATATGAACTGATACAATTGTCTTTTGCTAGAGATACCAGGAAAAGTCAGATCAGCTTCACTGTGTAAAATCTGAACAATTTTCGTATTTTGTCTATGCATCAAGCTGTGGCACAGCTCCTTGTAAATACTGCTAATTCTGATCTGTAGATTTCAGATTTAAATCCCATTTATGGGATTAAAGTTTGAGCAAAAGAGCAAGCTGGGTTTGTTCTCAGTGCAAATATAGACTAATGCAGTGGCACATTGCTCATTGCATCCACATCCTGAGAGTTATATTGCAGGCAAAATAGAGCCGTAAAAGCTCTTCTTTCAGTTGCTGACAAATAGGGAAAAACTCTTTCTGGTTTGAATATAGTTATTCCTTTAAATGATCTTTCCTTGCTCTGCTTTGAACAGTAACAGAAGCATCCTCATCCATTCCATTCACGTTGATAATTGTCATGTTAAATGATCTGGCTGCTAGCTAAACAAGTGGGATGCTTTATGCATACAAATGTCACTGCATAACGTTCATTCTCAGCAATAATAACTTTCTAGAAATGCTGTGCCTTTGGCCAGTCATCCCAGTATGACAATCTGATTAGAAAGGATAGGAGGAAATGATAAAGAAAAGGGACGGGATTTTCAAGGATAACATGTATGATGCTACGATCAACAGAATTCTCTTTTCTAGTGGAGCAAGAACATTCCATAATGCACATAGATAACCATTTGTTCATTCCCCCACCATCTCTGGGAGCTTATCTAAGTCCCAGTTGTTCAGCTATTAATGTTATGTTTCAGCATTGTAATGGTGCAAGAGCACACAAAATAACTTTGAAGCTCTAGATAGACTGCCTGACAGCTACAAGTCAAAAAAAGGATAGCGGGCAAATCACAAGCTTATCAACATGTGTAGGAACAATCTGAAGATGTGGTAATTGGATTGTCAGGATATCTACTGAAAGACCACAAGCAAATCTTTTACTGCCCATGCACAAATGAGTTGACCTTGTCATTGTTTCTTAGCCCGGTCAATCTCACGATGTCATTTTGAGATGCCTGAGCAAAGTATTGCAAAACTCATATCATTTTCAGTCATGCCTTGTTTTCTGAAAGTGTCCGCCTTGTGGTTCACAGAATTATCCTAGTAGGCAAATGCCCTATTTGAAGAAATCATCATTATATACTGTAGATATTAGGAGGACATATATTCCAGAGACAGGTGGGTCCCTTATATGGAAAGAGTAGCAATAGCACTTAGACTTATATACCACTTCACAGTGCTTTATAACCCTCTTTACAGTTTACAGAGTCAGCATATTGCTCCCAATAATCTGGGTCTTCATTTTACCAACCTCAGAAAGGTGAAAGGCTGAGTCAACCTTGAGTCTGGTGAGATTCAAATTGCCATATTGTAGGCAGACAGCAGTCAGCAAAAGTAGCCTGCAGTACTGCATTGTAATCATTGCACCACTGAGGCTCTTGCCCAAAGTCTTTATCTGTTGGACAACAGATGGACCTTTTTTAAAAAAAAATGTTATGGACAATGACAAAACGAGAAAAGGGCTGTTTCAAATCTCATACATTTTGTACCAAATCCAAAGCACAAATCCAGCCCTACATGAAAGCATACAACACTCCAAAGATATGAAAGGAACCTTTACCATTTACCATAAATGGATAGTTCAGTGACCGGATCACACTGAAAATTAATGTGTTCCTATCTTCCTGGACCCTTGTTTCCATTCTCCTGTGCTCCCATTTTATTTCACCTAAGGTGTCTTGGTTTCTTACAAGCTGCCTTTATGGTTGAAGCCCAAACCTTGGTTGAAATATGATACTTCTTTTCAAACAGTTAATTATAAACTATTCTTAAAGCTATTATGGTAGTTGCCTCTAAATTCCATCCTGGCACCATCTCCTGTGTTGGTAGTGTAACAAGGGTAATAAGATTCTGAGAAGTATGAATGTATATCTTTCCCTACTACAGAATGAAGAAAACGTAAGAATTTGAATGAGAATGAGATTATTCATAAAGTATTAATATTTCAAACAGCTGATCTGGTCAAAGGTGGCAAAATTAGAGGAACGGCAGCAAAGATTTTCACTATCTTATCTAAGAACAGCTAAGCAAAATGTCATCCTGTTTGTTCTGAGCTAAAAATTAAAAAAAATCAACTTGGAATGTTGTCAAATCCACGAGAGAGAAAAGGCATAAACATCTTGACAATTAGAGAGAAAGCCTGGAAATCCAACTTAGATTTCCTCTAAGAAAATTAGACAATCTGAACTTATTTAAGCAAGCTGGAATGGAAGAGCAATAAGCAAAGCACAAGACAATTGCAAATATATTTCAGACTTGATCAGATTGGAACACAGTCATCATAATTTTTTTCCTCCTGGCAATCCTGCTATTTCAGCCCTCGACATAATGGCACATTGTCATTTATAAGCCTGATTTAGATTTTGGTCTCGCTTGTGTGTATATTTTATCTCCTCTTTTTCTTCTGCTTCCTATGATCTGGTGTTTTTTTTTTCCCCCTCTTGGACAACATTAGCTATTATGTGTTCTTCTGCTGTTGAAGCCAAGACTTTGGCAGCACATTTTGGCCTTGGGACAATCACATCATACACTTGAAAGATGTATCTTTAGGCAACTTAACTCAAGAATTAAGGCATCCTTCAGCTGTAAAACATGTTATCATCAGATCTGAAAGATTAATAGGTAGATCAATTTGTGTGACTTCACCCATAGTTAATAAATTAGATAAATTAAAGAGATTGGTTCCAGTTATCATGTCACTAATTGGGAAAACTGTCATATTCTACTGTAGGTTCAAATTAAGGTTAGGCTATAGGCCTCTGCTAACTGTAAGATATTGTAACTAAACTTCCTTTCTTTAGTAGCTTTGGAAGAGTTTTCCTAATTATTCATTGCACATAACAGATAAGGTACAGCCCATTGTATTACATTCTTCTGTCACAGTCTTCTAAATATAATTGGTGCTGAGTCAGTTTCAGAATCTGGAATTTAACCAGAAAAAATCCTCCAAAACACTCGTTTTCCTCATGATACAAGAAGCATTACAATCTTTATATGTAAATGTTTATTCTTTTCAAATGAACACAAAAATCTATCCTGAGATGGCAATATTCTAGAACTGTGGTTAGTGTTAAATATTTTATTCTGGGTTGCCAGAGCCCAAGAAAATTTCAAGAAGGAAAGGTCTAAAGCCATCAAGGTTCAAGTAGTGCACAATTTATTCTAGAAAATTATGGAATCAGAAGAAACTTTCTATGCATTTTGAACACCACCCTGCCAATTTCTCCTTATTCCCATGCAGGTTTTGCCTTGTCACTCCAATAAGTCACTGCATATTGCCATATTGGATATTCATATATTGATTTTGTGGACTGTACAGTATAATAAAATATTGGAGCGGTATCTGCCAGTATATTCTTCAGGGTAGATTTGTAGATTCCAATGGGCTAACATAACTGTGGGATAAGGTTTCTGCCAATGAAGAATCTAGGTGCTCTAGTGGATCACTACTTAAGGTTGAGCCAGCAATGTGCTGCAGCTGACAAAAAAGCCTGTGCAGTCTTAGGTAGCATCAACACAGGGATAGTCTCAAGATCATATGAAGTGCTGGTACTGCTTTACACTTATTGGAAAGACCACAGTTGGAATATTGCATCCAGTTTTAGTCAACATGATACAAAAAGATGTTGAGACTGTAAAAAGACTGCAGAGAAGAGCAACATAGATGATTAGGGGGTAGGAAGCTAAAGCATACAATGAATGGTTGCAAGAAATGGGTATTCTAATCTAACAAAGAGAAGGACAGGGGAGATATGATAGCAGCCTTCCAATATTTAATGGACTATCACAGAAAAGAAGGGGGTCAATTTATTCCCCAAAGCACCTGAGGGCAGGACAAGAAGTAACAGATAAAAGCTTATCAAAGAGAGTTCCATCCTAGAATTTTCCTGATAGTTAGAACAATTAATCAGCAGAACGGCATGCCTCCAAAATTTTGGGGTGTTCCATCACTGGAGGTTTTGAAGAAGAGATTGGACAGCCATTTGGAATCTCCTGCCTCATCAGGGGATTGGACTAGAAGACCTCCAAGGTTCCTTCCAACTCTGTCATTCTGTATTCTGATTAGATGACTTTATTGGGCCATTATTAGAGACAACCAGCTTCTGATGATCTTATTTAGTTTGGGTCTGCAAGAAAACAACCAAACTCTGAGAGCACTAAGGACCCTCAGCTTCAAACCCTTTCCACATGACCAGGAAAGATAGGAAATCTTATAAAATGAGAGACTTATACAAATGATTTGTACAAGTAAGAAAAACAGAGGCCAAATGCAGAACTTTCTAAGGAATAGAGAGCTCCAGGGAAACGAAAGCATTGGACATAATCAAAGATGAATAGATCTCCAAAAACTGCATAATAGATGCCAAAACTCAGAATGAGATACCAAACACCACCACAACAAAAATGTATCTGGGTATATTACAAACAAAAATAAATCCAAGAGAAGCAAATTATTATTCAGTAATGAGTGGTGGTGAGAAGTCATTTTAGTCTAATCTTGTCTTTTGTTATTGAATTACTTGTTTAATTTATCAACATGTGATGTGATGTTACAGAAAAGAGGGTGTGGATTTATTTTCAGAAGCAAACAAAAGTAAGACAAGAACTAATGGTAGAAGGTTTACATGCAAACTAGAAGTAAGGAGAAGCTCCCTGCTTGTGAAAATCATGTAAACATTAACAAAGCAGTTGCACATCCTGCCTTCTGAAGTTGTAGATGCTCCATCACTGGAAGTTTTCAAAAATGGTTTGGGCAGCCATTTACTTTGGATCATCTAAAAATTCTTTCATTGGGCAGCCGTTTGGACTAGATAACCTCTGAGATTCCTTTCAATATTATGATTCTATTAATGCTATCCTTCTAAGTGAGAAAAATGAAAAAATAGACATACAGGATGACAGAGATTGGCTTGGCAGAATTGTAGTATGTACATAGGATTTAAATATTCTTATCAACTACATAATGAGATCAACATTTGATCCAGCAGTGTGAAGTAAATGCTACCTTGGGGTCCATGAATAGAAACAGAGAGTCCAATTCACAGAAAAATAACTCAGATTTAATTTAAAATATCATGTCCAGTTATGAACATCCCAGTTCAAATCGGATAGTGATAAAATGAAGCAAGGAAGATACAAAAGCACACCTTGAAAGATAGTACTGCTAACATTGAGAGAACGTATTGAATTGATATGATTGCTATAATTTTGTGTGTGTTTTGCTAAAACCTATGGTTACAAATAAATGCTTTAAATAAGAATTGAAACTAATTCAGAGAAGGGATACTGAGATGATGAAAGGTATAGAAGCCAAGTCTCATGAGTAATAGTTAAAGGGTCTGGATATGATAAGCTTACAGAAGAGATGATTGAAGAGCATTATAATAGTCTTCAAGAAGCTGAAGGGTTGTCACACAGAAGAGAGAGTGAACTCTACAGTCCCAGAAGAAGATGAAAATCAGTGGATTAAAAATCATGTAAACTGGTTCAAGCTAAACTTTTTGTCAGCCAGGTTCCTACTGAAGTAGTAGGATTTCCTTCTTTAAGACAGAAGCTTTTCAAACAGAAGCTATGTGGTCATCTATCAAAGAAACTCTTAACTGTGGAGATCTAAAGAGATGTACCCTACCTAATCAGAAATCATTAAGAGAATAACTTGCGGTATTACATTAATATAACCTATCCCAAAAAAATACTAGTTTCCCTTTGGGGTCCATTTCCTGATTTGGTCTACCTCATAGAGAAATTTTATTGCTGATTTTGCACTAGGGAATGGGGTGAAGTAGATGACTCAGAAAATTCCTTCTAAATCCAAGAGTCCTTCATCATCACCATAAGGGACATTCCAGGATTCCAGAATCATTAAAAAATAAAATTGAATATAGTAACTCATCTTATTTCTTTCTGTGAATTTATTTCGTACCTAGCTAATGGATATGGTTATATCTCTCTGTGTCTATGTCCTGTGCAATAGTAGCATTTGGAACTGGGATATGCTATACTTTTAAACTTTTTTAAAAAGTGTCTTGTGTCTTCCCCGTATCCATGCTACACCAAGAAAATATGTACTGAGTTAAGGAAGCGTTTTAGCTTTCCTGGTGCTGGTGTGGCTGAGGAAAATTCATTTGTTTAAGGATTCATCAACAGTTAAAGGTGAGCAAGCACGAGTCTAGTGTGAAGCACTAGAGTAATCAGAGTATGTCACACTCCAATTTAGTATTCTTGATGACTGTACTTGTAAACAGCTTACACAGGATATGATACATCTTTTTACGTATGCATTTTTTCATTTTAATTGAACCATCATCTGAAGATGTAATCATTACTATGGTATTAGCATATTATAGTATAAAATACATCTAAGTATTATATTGACAAATGAGAATTTTCATTCAATTGAATGTGCCATATCATCAGTGCATATATTTTAATTGGTGTTTTCCTGGCACTTATAATACTTGAAGGGAGGGACCTTTTTCAATGTTGAAAGGCAAAGATTTATTAATTTGTTTGCTTATTTATTTAATGATACAATAGTACATATATTGAGAAATACTGTATATTTGTGAAATACCACAAGATATACTGAAAGTAGGGTGTGGTATTCCTAGAATCAGGATGTTGTTATTTGTAATCTCTGTAGCTCTATAATATAGAAACTCTTTGTGGTCTGAATTATGTTACTTCATAGTTGATGATAGAATAATTTCTTCAAAATGAATAAACTCTTTATGAAGAAAAAATATATTCATACATCTTCCTTTCCCTGTATTTACCCCTTTCTATAGAGGGGCGATCAAGTGCATTATGTCATATTGCATTACTGACTGGTTTGGAACCATTACAGATAGGAAGGTGGTGCAGAGAGTGGTGAGGATGGCAGAAAAGATTACTGGGCATTCACTTCCTTCTATCCAGGTCATAGCATATAAATGATGCTTGAGCAGTGTCCGTAGGATTGTCTGGGACACATCCTCTTCATGACCTGTTTTCCTTGTTACCTTCTGGGATGGGGCTTCGTGGTATCCAAAGCAGAACATCTAGATTTGGTCACAGGTTTGTTCCATATAGTATCAACCTTGTGAATTCTCAATTACATGTGTGTGTGTGTGTGTGTGTGTGTGTGTGTTCTACCTAGATATATGTATGTATAACACATGTGTATATGTGTGTTATGTATGTGTATAGGTAGATATATACTTTCTTTTCAGATCAGGCAACAGAATTTCATTTTTAATGTGTTGTGGGAAGCCCTCCCTCCTAGAAGAATGAAATATTAAAAATGCAGAATATTATATTTCCCTAAAGGAGAAATAGAGAAACATGCTCTTAAAGACCAAAAGCAGCCCCCAAGTCTTTTTTAATAGCCCACAGCAGATGCCAGCACTTAAGAGCTTATTGAAAGAGGAAGACAAGTATCTAGTGTAGATAGCTCTATTCATAAGCAAAGCAAATACTGCAGGCAGAAATCCATTCAAGACAGAATATTTTGAAACTCCTTGGCAGAATGGATTAGAAAGCACCCAAGATCCAACATTGGACAAAAGCCATTAACCTACAATAGGAATTGCCCAACACCCTTCCAGAACACAAGCCCCTTGATTGCACCACCCCCAGAACAGTCCAAACTTCAAAATCACAGAAACCTGGGAACTCAGATAAATGATAAACCAGAGGTTGAGCAGGTTAGTTCAGACAAGTACCTAGGATTTGCATTTCTTCTTTTGCCTATAGAGCCAGCTATGAGCCCTACATAACCCCTACATGACCCCATGGGAATCTGACAACAGCCAATAGAATATTAAAGGACGTGTTCTTGCACAGGAACAGGAAGCACAAATACGAAGCCCACAGAAAGTATAAAACCCACCCACACTCAATTCCATTTTCTCAGCTGCCCAGAATCACGTGTGGTTCTGCTTTATCAATAAACCATCTTTCCAATCAGCCCCCGTGTTTCCACTGTCTTTCTCCCAGCTTGGAATTGAACCAGATGGATGTTCCTTCCCACTGTGTGCCAGTGTAAAAAAAATGACAATAAAGGTTATTTTAATCTCTTAATCTGAATTGCCTCTAGCGCATCCTCTTTTCTGTGGTGTTTTTCCATAATTTTTAACAAAATGCATGCTAGATCTTGGTAGAAGTTATTCAAATAAAACTAAAGACACCAGTCCATATGATAGGCAGGCTGCTAATTTATATGCCAGCAAAATGTTCCACACTGGAAGTGTTTCAATTTGTTTATGTCAGAAAACATAAAATGTTGACATACAATAGCTTTTGTGTCAGATTTAATTCTGAAAGTGGGCCAGTTCATACACTAAGGCCACTGTTAAATTGGTGTTGCAAGTTTATTATTCTACAAACCTCTTCTTGGGGATTTAGTCAAATAAAATAAGGTATTTTACAAAATGCAAGATTAGTTCATTCTGAGCAGGACCCATTATATTCTATCACCACTCCTGAAAATAGGTCAAACCTTTAGCCTGAAATTTGTAATGTCAATGTACCATCTGCTGGATTCAGTACTTTTCACTTTGCTATTCATCTACTTTGAATGATAAGGAAGTCTTACTTTGCTCTAAAAAGAAAACAATAGTGGTTTATCCCTGTGGGTTTCTTTCCCTTTGACTCCAAAGTACACAAAATACATAACAGTGGAAGATCTGTGGTTGTCCATATGTTGCTGAACTACAAGTAGCCCTAGAATTATGAATACAATTGGGACCAGAATTAAATAATGCAGTCATTGAGCAAGTGATTACAGGATAGACCCGACTTTATGGCCATGTTACAGTGGTTGTTTAGCAAATCTTATGGTTGTTAAGTGAATCACACAATTGTTAAGTGAATTGGCTTTCTCAGTTGACTTTGCTCAATGGAAGCTGGCTCAGAAGGTCACCTGTTGTGATCAAATGTTTGCAAGATGCTGTAACTGTCAGAAATAGCAACAGCAATATTTTTTAGACTTATATACCACTTCACAGTGCTTTTACAGCCTTCTCTAAGCAGTTTACAGAATCAGCAAATTGCCCCCAACAATTTTGGGTCCTCATTTTACCCACTTCAGAAGGATCAAAGGTTGAGTCAACTTTGAGCTTGGTGAGATTTGAACTGCCAAATTGCAGGCAGCCGGCAGTCAGCAGAAGTATCCTGCAGTACTACATTCTAACTACTGTGAAATGCCAGCCAGTTGCAAAGCACCCAAATTGCAATCATATGGCCATGGGTGATGTGTTCATAACTTTTGAAGACAAGTTGAAAGTTACTTTTTCCAAGGCTGTTGTAACTTTGAACCATTGTTAAACAAGTCGTAAATTGAGAACCACCTGTACAAATTCCAAAAAATCTCATTTTTGTCCATACAGGATGACCTGTTTAAAAGTTGTACTTCAGTGATATCTGGAAGATCATGAAAGACTCAAAGATTTAGCACCACTCCTTCCTGAGTTAAGTTTTAGCAGAAATATGTTCAACAAGAACAAGCTTGTTCCTGTCCCTTCGTGTATTCCAGTTTAACACTGGAAATAAACCTATTGCCATTTATTACCTTTTATTTACAAATTTACAAATGTAAGATCATTTATTTATGAAAATTATAAATTTCTACTGTTCAGCCAAGAAGGTTCTGAGGATTTAAAATAATTTAGAAAGTATCCTTCACTGAGATTGGCTGAAATGATGATTTTATTAACCTAACCTCGATGTATAGTATTAGTCAAGCTGAGAACAAGATGTGATTCCTGAATTGCCAGAAACCTAACAGGAAGGGAGATTCACAATTCCATATTTATTCTTAGAATTACATTTCCTTTGCCCACTGCAATCATTTCATCTGCAAATGCACTTGGCAATGAAATTGTTCCTAAAGACATTGACAAAGACCCTAATGTAAAAAAGCTACAGTGCCCACAGATGCTTTTATCTTTTATTTCAAGTCTTCAAAGTTTCAAGCCACCCAATGACAAATAAATGATGCTAAAGAAAAAGTCCGCTTCAGGTTGTCTTTATTTTTCTCCCTGACACTGTTCAATATAGTAATGGATTATGACAAGTGGAGTTCACATACCTATTCAATTTTCTCTTTATAATCCATTCTAATTATTGCTGTGGGTGTAATTTCTGTTCTTGAATGGAGGACAGAAGATAAAGTTGCATGATGAAGTCAGTGTAGACAACCTCTGTAGTCTGAAAAGTCCTGTTCTGACCTAGGCTTTACAAAATCATGCCTCATCCCAACAAAAGCTCTTTTTATTAGGCTAATGTGAATTCCTATCATTCATATCCAGGAAAGTCCCGGCAAACAGTCTTTCAAGAGTGATTTACAACCACAGACCTTATCAGGCTTGGAGAGTTGCCAGGCCAATAGCTTCCAAGCACACCGATGTACAAGGGAATACTTGGCAAGGAGTCTCTGAGAGTCACAAACAAATCTTCCTCCTAATTAAATAAACTAATTGTCTCCTGCAAACACCACTCCCCTTTTGCTCCTCTTTATTCCCTATGGGAGGGGTCATTCACAATCTATTTGTGCCTTTACTCCTGAGTTGATCCTTGTTCCTTAACTGTTCCCTTCTCCTGGCAGCTCTGCACATGCACACATTGGGAACAGGCTCCAGCTGTTCTTCTGCCCCACTGATCTCCGACTCCGAAGGCAGCTGATAATTGTCAAATGCCCCTGGCCCCATTTCTGCCTCTAATGCAGAGCACTCATCAAAGCCTTCCCCAGACTCCAGGACTGGCCCATGTTCTTCCCCAACCTCCTCATTGTCCAAGTCTGCCACCAGCTCTGCTGGCTGCTGGTGGGCCACAACAGGTCCATTATGGAAGCAAAAAATAGTTTGGAACACCTAGAAACTACTGCTTAGTTAAGACCTTGAAAGAAGAAGTGACTAAAACTGATTGGATACAGTTATGTCTTGATATCACTATGAGTGGTCTCTATCAATGCCATCAAATGAAATCAAGTGACTAATCCCTCACATTGATCTATAGCCACCTAATTCAACCAAGTGACTGGTCATCTTAGGTGATGAGTACTAAATTTCAATCCCATTTTACACCCACTGAAGTTGGTCTCAGAATTAGTAGCCACACCCTAAAGAAGGACAACGTACTGGCTTAACAAGGAAATAAGCACAAAAGAATTTGTAAAAGATCTGCCACTATAAAAACGCAAAAAGCAGTGACTTGTATATCTACATTGGAAACTCAGGTTTCCATTCACAGGCATTTCCCACATTTTTCCATTTTACCATGAAGTAGGTTGTGGTCTACTTTGTCAAATGCCTTACTGAAGTCCAAATATATTATGTCCACAGAATCTTGCTGGTTTGATAATTTAGTTAATATAATTCAATTTAAATATAGCTGGTAGGTAGAGGCCAACATAAAATAAAATCTAAATCTTGTCCATATGATTTGTGACTGCTGATTGATTTTGTTTGTTTCTTGCCTATTCTGACAACAATTTCATGAAATGCCCTCAAAAATCCGTAAGTGTTTGCTGGTCCCCAAAAAGGCCTTTCTCTGTGTTAGTTTAATCTTAGCTTTAGTTAAAATGATCATTTTATTTAACTACAGCCCTTTTGGATTTTTCTGGTATCTTATTCTAGACAGCTATAGAGCAATTTTTTATAGGAAACTAAACTCTGAGGGAATGTTTGTAATGAGTGAATGTATTTGAAAGTGAAACCATGAGAGAATTTACTCTGTACAAGAGATGCATTTAAGCTATCTGGCTTATTTTATTTCATTTATTTATTTATTTATTTATTTTATTGGTCAATTGCTTACAAGATAATAGGTATAAGTAAAAACATAGTTATGAATACATGGATACATATAAGAAAAATAAAAAATATATATAAAAGAAACAGGGACAGGGATGGTAGGCATGTTGGTGCGCTTATGCACACCCCCTACAGACCTCTTAGGAAAGGGGTGAGGTCAATAGTAGACAGTCTAAGTTTAAAGTTTTTGGGGTTTGGGGAAGAAACCACAGAGTCAGGTAGAGTATTCCAGACATTGACCACTCTGTTGCTGAAGTCGTATTTCCTGCAATCAACTTTAGTGCGATTAACCTTGAGTTTGTATCTATTGTTTGCTCTAGTGTTGTTATGGTTGAAGCTGAAGTATTCATTGACAGGTAGGACATTGCAATGTATGATTTTATATACCATACTTAGATCAGACTGAAGTCGGCGTAATTCAAGGTTTTCTAGGTCTAGTATTTCGAGTCTGGTGGCATAAGGTATTCTGCAATGAGTAGAGGAGTGGAGAACTCTTCTTGTGAAATATTTCTGGACTTTCTCAACTGTGTTAATATCAGATATGTAATGTGGATTCCAGACTGATGGGCTTGACTTGCTTGGATAATTCCTGCCCATGAATTATCTTTCTGCTACTTTATAATAGACAAATACTGAATATGTAGTCCAGCTTTGAAAAGTGTATGCACTTGTCAATGGTTTTTAGCATTCACAGCATGACAGAACATACAAAATAGTTCATTTTTTAGTCCTATTCCAGAAAAAGAAATGACAAATTGTGGTATTCAAGAAATTCAACATTTGCACCTTTTGATATAAACTGTTCCAATTCGACATGGGTCATAGGCAGCTTAGAATACAGTTTTTTATCACAAGTGGTGCCACAATGACAATTAAATTAAATTAAATTAAAATACATTTAAAAATCACAGCTTGAGCCTTTTTTCTTTCTTTCTTTCTTTCTGTGCAGGATGTTTTAATGCAGATAAAACACGCAGACAATATATGAAACTGACACAAAATAATATAATCTGAGGATGGGAGGAAGGCCAGGAATACTTATAACATCAGGATACATTTAAAATGGTGGGGGGGAGGCAAATACAAAGAAGAAACATGAGCAGTATTTCTCAACCATGACAACTTTAAGATGTGTGGACTTCAGCTACCAGAATTCATGCTAGCTAGGGAATTCTGGCAGTTGATGTCAACTTATCTTATCAAGATTGACAAATAGTATTACACAGGCTCAGGATGTAGAAATTTGTTCTAATATCAAATTCTTTGCTATAAGCAGATATATTTTGGATGATGAGTTATGTAGGATGAGATTTTTTTAAAAAAAAGTCCTAGTCTTAAACAGGTTTGCCTAAGGGACGAAATCAAAAAAGTCAAGATGGCAACTGTCACTATAGGCTCTAAGCCCTGCCCCTTTTGTAAGCATGGATGCAAAACAGCAGGATTTCAAGAACTATTTTGGATATATTTCTACTTATCGTAAACATAAATCTTGAAAGTCTGTGAACAGAAGTGTGATCTCAGAAACTAAGAAGAATGGAATGAAACTCTCAGCCATTTTTAGTGCCTAATGCAGCTCTTCCTTTATTTATCCCCATTGACTAATAGAAATTTTCTTTCTTTGTATCATTTTCACCAAGATTGATGTCCATGATGCAGTCAGCTTAAAGAATGAGCTTCCTCTGTACTGAATTTTAATTTGTGTTGGTGCATTTATATGTGTATGTGCATGCCTGAGCATGTGCTATTTTGAGCACACTTTGTATTGCTTGTAGGTTTCAAAAACATTTCCAGTACAAAACTGTGATCACTGACCTTGAGTCAAAGCAGACATAGGACATTAGCAGGTATGAAGCATGAATTGCCTTTATATTGCTGGGAGATTCATTTCTCAAATCTTTTACATTCTAATCTAATTTTTAACATGGACCAGTTTTTCAGCTGGTTAAACTGCTTTCCCAACAAACAGCTAGCAAAAAATGCATAAGAAAATTATTTAATAATTATTTAGAAAGATGTGTAGATCTGATTTGATATATGTAGGAAGGAGCTACAGAACAAATTATGGAAAAATTATCCCCCTTTCCAGAGCATGCAGTGGCTTTTCAAAGTGAAAATCATGAGACAAAGAAGATTTTGAACATAAATTTTCACCTTTCATCACTGGCAAATGAAACCTAGACAATTCAAGTATCGTTTGTGTCAATTATAGAAGCTGAGAAATTTATTTTCTAGAATCACTGAATCCATCAATAAGAAAGAATTTCTCACTTGCAATTTCAAAGTATGTTTCTCTCTTTTATAAATGAAGACAAAATATGCTGAAATATTAATTATTAATCTTTATGCAAGACAACTAGGGATAACTTCATTTTGCAACATCAGGCCACATAGATCTGTTTCAGATATTTATTTCACTGAAACCCATTGTGAGCCATTAGAAAATTAATGAATGGAAGGAGATGATATTGATTGGAATGCAATCTTATTTCTTTTTCTAAGCACAATTGGTGTTAGAAACAAGAAGACACATTTCCTCATTTATCCTGCACTTTTTTGTTTTTCTAATTATCCCAATATATGCAAGTAATTTCTTTTTTTAATATAAATTTTATTCAAGGTTTTAAAGAGAGGATAAAAACTACCTTAGAAAACAAAGAATAGAATAGAATAGAATAGAATAGAATAGAATAGAATAGAATAGAATAGAATAGAATAGAATAGAATAGAATAGAATAGAATTCTTTATTGGCCAAGTGTGATTGGGACACACAAGGAATTTGTCTTGGTGCAAATACTCTCTGTATACATAAAAGAAAAGATACATTCGTCAAGAGCCAAGAATCATCAGGCACAACACTTAATAATGGTCATAGGGTACAATAAGCAATCAAATCATACTAGGAAACAGTCAATATAAATTGTAAGGATACAAGCGACAAAGTTACAGTCATACAGTCACAAGTGGGAGGGGATGGGTAAGGAGTGATGAGAAGATTAACAGTAAAAGTAGTGCAGACTGTGATAGTTGAACAGTGTTGAAGGAATTGTTTGTTCAGCAGAGTGATGGTGTTTAGGGAAAAAAACTGTTCTTGTGTCTAGTTGTTCTGGTGTGCAGTGCTCTACAGTGTCGTCTTGAGGGAAGGAGTTGAAACAGTTTATGTTCGGGAAGTGAGTGGTCTGTAAAAAAGAAAGAAAAAGATAACAGTGTAGAAAGAAAATATAAAAAGAAATAGAAAGACGTATCTTCCAATTTTCTTTGTAGCAAATACAAGCATAATTGCAAAGTTATCTCTTCAAACTTGATCTTCAGATGCGGCAAGTTTACGACTTGTGGACTTCAACTCCCATAATTCCTGCGTTAACATGACCAGAGGAGGAATTCTGGGAATTGAAGTCCACAAGTCTTAAAGCTGTCATGTTTGAAGAGCTCTGCTCTATGATTATAAATATGTTCATTTTTCTCTATTATCTACTCCTTTTCTAATTATCAAAAGCACAAGTCTAAGTGCATTTTTTTGTGTTTCATGCAAAAAGTCTATAAGGGGTTTCCAGTCACCCATAAATGTAGACGTTGGGTTCATTGGAAGTAATTTCTAGATTGGTAATCATGTACATAAGTCATGCTTTCATACACACCATTTAACTTGACTAAATTGACTAGCTGCCAACACCTGCCCTCCTTTTCAAGAAGCAGAATGAAGATGAAAATTGGATGAATCATACAGAAGTTAGTCATATATAGTGAATTCCTACACTTTTTGGTAAATAAATTATCCCAAAATATGTTCCCACATCCTACCATATCTAAATTAAACTATGATTGTTAATCTTAAATAGTTTCTAATCATTATTTATTCTAAATCATATTTATGTAGCTTAACTTTTCAGTTTGATGTTTTCAGTTGCATCTGGAAGCAAGTATGTTAGAAAAGTAATCCCCCTTCCCTCTCAAAAACA
Organism: Notechis scutatus; assembly: GCF_049901735.1. Classification (NCBI taxonomy): domain Eukaryota; kingdom Metazoa; phylum Chordata; class Lepidosauria; order Squamata; family Elapidae; genus Notechis; species Notechis scutatus. The sequence continues at coordinate 95,838,702 of NC_142013.1, read as the reverse complement.
GACTTTATTAAGGTAATACAAAATATTGTTATCCAAGATAACAATATTGTTATCCTGGATTTTGTTTCTTAAAAGGATTCTAAAAGGGTTGATGATTGTTTGCTATTCAGATCGAGATTCCTAGATAATTTAATTTGAAAGGTTATATGTATCTTCCTTTTATAATCCCTTTCCTATGTTACAAATTGCATTAAACAAATGTAGGGTTGTTGTTTTTTAAGAAAGCAAACCTGGAAGAAAAGAAATGAAATATCATTTTTGGAAAAAAAATTACAGGTTAAATAAATTAGTGCAGCTATAATATGGGTTGATCCCCCGCCAACTTTGATATGAGCTTGAATATTTGAGTGGCTTTTTTGTTTAGTTTTTCTTTTTCTTTTTCTTTTTTTCAGTAGAGACAAAAGCAAAACATTCAAAAATTAAAGTAGTATGCAAATCATCATAACAGCCCTTACGACTTATGGAATTTTTAATAATTTATTGCATGGAATTGTTCAATGACTCTGACATCAGCTCTACAAGCGAGGATATCGTGTAGATGAGGAATTAAGATATGAGATGGTGCATTACTTTATTCATGAGTCATAGATGAGTGTTCACGTTTGTTATCATTAATTAGAGCTCTACCTTGAACACAGAAGAAGCCAGGATCCTGATGCAGATCATGAGAAGTTTAGGACAGATTGTCTTTTACATGAGGGAAAACAGAGACCTCTTAAATGTCCTATTCCCCATTTACCTCCTCCTCCCCCCTTTGAAAATCCTGTGCTTGTGAATTACAATGTGTTTTGGGGTTATCCTATTTGTAGTGGTGAGATGGGGAAGAGGGGGAAAGAGAGAGGGATTAGATTCCTCTTATACACGTAAGAGGAAGGTTGATGTAAGATTGCCTCTGCAGTGTCCCCATGCTGACAAAATTTTACCAATTTTGAAGGGGGGCAATCTTTGCAAGTCCGTTGATTCAGATCATGCTTTAGAGCAAGGGGTGTCAAACTCATAGCCTGTGGGCTGGATGCATCACATGCTGGCCATCCCCACCCCCCATTTTAGTGGAGGGAAAAAAGTTGTGATACATCATGTGATGACAATATGTCTTCGTATGTTTGACACCCCTGCTTTAGAGGAAATTGAATTGAGTTGAATTAATTCAGTTCAATTCAATTTATTTGGCCAAGTGTGATTAGACACACAAGGAATTTGTCTCTGGTGCAGAAGCTGTCAGGGTACATGCAAAACACCAGAATAATGATAATCATAATATTGTTACAGTTATAGTTTTGCAACAATTCTTCTGGAATTTCAGGGTAGGAGAACTTTTCATCAACTGGAACTCCGCTTTATACCAATTCCTGAAGTGGTAGCCTCATTCCTCCAAGAGGCAAACTCCATTTTAACCTTCTATATCCCTAATACTTCGTTTAAGGCTGCTTATAGCCATAATAAAAAGTGCACCTTGTGAGAAATCATAGCATAACTATAACTTCTGGGGAAATGACCTTATCAAGACAAGTCAAAGTTATCTACCAAGATCAAAGGGTATAGACAAGGGGTGTCAAACTCGATTTCATTGAGGGCTGCATCAGAGTTGTTTTTGATCTCAGAGGGCAGAGTCATGGCCATGGCGGGGGGTGGCCAGGTCAACATCACTCATATCAGGGGGGGCCACTACAGGCACTGTGGTGGCCCGAGTGCTCTGCCAGCAAGAATGGGCTCCTGGATGCCGTTTTCAGCTACGACAGCCTTCTGCAACCCTTTGCCAGTGAGAACAGGCTTCCAAGCTCCTGAGCTCCATTTTCAGCTCCGTTTTCAGCTGTGATGACCTCCTGCAATGGGCCGATCCTTGGTTGTTTCCAGGGTGGCTCTGCAGTCATATCTAAGCACCCCACAGGCTGAATTTGGCCCACTGAGTTTGACACCCTGGTCTAGACCTTCAGTAGAAAAAAAAAAAAAAAAACTGCTTTAACCTGTGTGACAAAATACATAACCTTCCATGGCACTCCAGTCTGACCACATCAACCCTACTGGAGGATCATATTAAACATGGCTTCAAGGGTGCATAGCAAAAATTAAAATCTATTTTTTTTTAGTGCAATAAATATTCAGGGCACCATATTACAATATGGAGCCAGGACACACAGTGCTCATTTTGGTATGTACAGTAGTATAACAACACCACATGTGGGTGGTGCCTAGTAGTGTTGATTTGCCTGGTTACAAGGCAATTAATAGAAAGGTTGAACAACAATTACCTTGTATACAGCTCAGAACCTATATTCTACATTTTCCACAAAGTTTCAACACTAACAGGAGGAAGTATCTATTTAACATGCAGCATTTAAGTTTGCACCAACCACTTAATTCTGGAAGTAAAAGCGAAAGCAAATCTGAAATCAATAGGAGCAGCATTGAGTGGGGTTTCTGACCGAGAGACATACTTTTTTCACTAAGTGCTATGAAATGAGGACATAATCTATACAGAAGTCTCAGCTCTGAACTCTACCTGCTCATCCACCAATGTGTGTTCTGACTCAACCCAATGAGACAGTTTATTATCGAGATGCTTAGCATAAAATTTATTAATTAAATTTAACAAGCTGATGGGAGACCCTACACCATTTCTGACAAATGGCAGTCCCATCTGTTCTGGAAAGTCTCAAGTGATGGCACTCCCACAACTTCCGAGGGCAACTTCTGTTCCATTGGTTGGTTGTTCTCACTGTCAGAAAACTTCTCCTTGAAAGGATAATAGAAAGGAGATGAGAATTTTAGATAACATTGTAAAATAAGATATGAGGATATACTAAGAAAAATGGAAGGAGATATATTAAGGATTTGGAATTGAATAAATGAACATAGAATTGAGATGAGAATTTTAGATAATATTGTAAAATAAGATATGAGAACATTGAATTGTGATTGGATAAGATAAGCTTAATATTTAATAATGGCTAGGATTATGCAATATGAAATTAAACAAATAAAATGAATAGGTAACTATGGTCATATTTATATTGAGATGTGAAACCTGGAACCACACTGCTTGCCAAATGAGAATTTTTCATTTTAAAAAAAATAAAATGAAAACAGGGAGAAAATTGAATAATGGAATTATTAGGTATGTTTAATTGATATGGTATTAGGCATTTGGAGAAAGTAAGGTTGAAAATAAATATTGAAGAAGTATGAATTAATATGGATATAATGCAATGAGAGATGTATGATATATTGATGCCACACTGCTAATATATTGTTGTTATATGTAGATTGAAATTAAAAAAAATTGGGGAGGGGGGAGTTTCTCCTTATTTCCAGGTTAAATCTCTCCTTGTTCAGTTTCCATCCATTATTCCTTGTCTGGCATACAGGTACTTTAGGAAATAGCTTGACCCCTTCCTCTTTGTGGCATCCCCTCAAATATTGGAAGATTGTTATCAATCTTTACTGTTGGTCCTTCTCTCTCTCTCTCTCTCTTTCTCTCTCTCTCATCTATCTATTTATCTAGCTATCTAATCTGGGCGTCATCCACCATTCCAAATTATTATAGATAACTTCTGAAGTGATAGAATCATTACCAGAAGCTTTACTGGCTTTGAACCGTTTGTTTTGCCAAGTCTGCTCTTTCAGAATCTGTGACAGAAGCCCAGTCTGAAAGTATCTAGCCAGATCAAATTCTTCCTGAGCATGCAGTGCCCTCAAGTGGTCCTCTCACGTTATTTCAGTCAGTATTTCTATTCAGGCTTACTAAGGGCTTGTCACCAACTGAGCTCCTTACAGTCTCCAATGTTGTTGGTTAAGTGGTGATCTAACTCTGTATCTGGATGCCATCGATTGAATTTTCCAATTTTCCACCTCTGACCGCTCACGGTTTCCTACCCTAGGCACTGCAATGAGCAGATCTTAAATACATCTGGATATAGGATGGCTTCTGATCAAATTTCTAGAAAAAGAGGATTTTAAAGTTCAAAAGAAAATATAGTCCATCAAAGCAGGATCTTTTGATTTAGTTCTCCATCAAAAGGACTTCAAACAGCTGGGGCTGTTTTTGTCTTAATCAAAAAGATTTGGCACTTTCTATTTGCCATGATGCTAAGGGGGACATTTTAGTTAGATGGTTACATTGGTTAACATCATCAGATTCAGCTTTTAACAGATTAGTGATATTCTGGATTACTGAAAGGTAAGTAATGGGAACATTGTGACTAGCCCCATCCCCATCTATTCTCTGCCTCCCGAGTCCCAGCTGATCAGCTGGGTCTTCTTTTGTTGCTCTGCGTTCTGTTCTGTTGTTCTCTGTTCTCTCAGGAGAACGGAGCTGGAAAGCAGGTTAGTGGAGTGAGGAGGGAATAGGGATTTTACAGTAACCTTCCCCTGCCATGCCCACCAAGCCACGCCCACAGAACCAGTAATAAAAAATTTTGTATCCCACCACTGATATGACAGTCTAAGAATTGAGAAAGAAGTATATAAGAACTCATACAATGAAAACTCGTACGATGTTCCATCTTCTCATATTCAAATCAGTCCCTGTGGACTGCAAAATAACATTACAGGGGTTTTCACAGGATATGGTCAAAAAAGCCAAGAGGGTGACTACAACAGCATAGTTCAAGTTTTGTTATTTGTATGACAGTCATTAAATGTGTCATTGCACTTATTAAATGAATCATATGATGCTAAGAGAACTGCATGGTTATTAAACGAACATAGCACATTCAATGGGTGGTTTTTGCTAAAAAAAAAAAAAACTGCAAAGAAGACCACAAATCATAATCACATACTTGTGAGGCACTGCTGAGGGTCATAAATAAAAGTCAGTTTCCAAGCAACGGAAATGCAATCAGGTCATCATGTGGAAGGAGCTGTAGCAGTTGTAACTTTGAGGGCAGGTTTGTAAGTTAGCTTTTTTGAAGTCTGTTGCAACTTTGAACAGTCATTAATTGATTGATCATTAAGTGAGCTCTACTGTATCTATAGAGATCCTGCAGTTGTCCAAGAAAACATAATAAAGGAAAGCTCCACAATGTAACTCAGTAAAACTGCAGACCTTCTATGTAAATTGGGGTCACAATGATAATCTCATCCATACCCCACCATTCATTAGCAAGGACTCAATATCTATTTGCAGCAAATCTCTCCCTTCTGAAAAGTGTTTTTTTTTTTTTCCAAACAATAGAATAGCTCTCCTCACATAGACAAAGCTTTTCCTTTTATAGTCCTAAAATCCTGAAAACAAATCAGAGCCTCGGAATTTCCTGCTCTGCAATTCAGGATTGATATAAAAGTCTCGTCTTTCTTTTGTTCTCTTGTTCTTTTTCTTCTTTAGTAAACTAGGACCCAATTTACAGTTGTCTCAATAAAGTAGCACCGTCTTCCCTCTCAAAGTTATACTCCATGTTTTGTCTTCCATGACAATTTTGTTATTTTTCTTTATTTTGTTGCTATTTATCCATCTCCCTTTTTGAGATTGTGAATTGGTGAAATGTGTAAATTACTTAAAGTAGCCATTTAGATCAAGCACTGGAAAGTAAAAGTCAAAGGGGAAAAAAATGAGTATTTTTAAAACATATGTCTTCTAGAGCCTGAAGATGTTATTTAAGAATGTAAGAGGAAGAGGAAGAGATAACAGCAAAATAAAAATGAAGATATATATTTGTCAGTCTCTTAACTCTTCCATGCATTCAGTATGCATTCAGAAATCAGATTAAAAAATCAGTATCATTATTCTAGGTATTAATTCCAAATCCCAAGCAACAACTTTTATAACATTCAGCTTCCTTCAAGTTCTCAAGATAGTCTCATGTCCTATAAATTTCAACCTGTTCTTAGGAAGGTAAAGCATTAAATCAACTACATTTTAAAAGAGCAAAACCTAAAAACTTGACATTTCTGTTGCAAAGATTTCAAAATCACTTTTGCGTACTGTTGGCACCATATTGAATAGGAATTCAAACATAATGTACAGTACATGTAAATACTTTACAAAGCCCATAAAACTATATGACCAAAACCAAAATAGAAACTGCACTATAAAGTATAATGCTAATGTACTTGCAGGTCACTAGTTTCCTTGATTTTCAGGCTAATATAACATCTTTATTTAATGATTACAGCATGGACCCAGCATTCTGGAGGAGAAAAAGGTCAAAAGATGCAGTAAATTTATAACTTATTCTGTGCAAATATCAGTATTAAATTGTGTAGGAGGCCTGGGTATTTTTTAACTAATACCAGTACGTATAAAAACAGATAATGGTGTTAGAGGTGAATTGGGGGGAGGGCTGGATTTCAGAGCCTCATAATAGTTGAAGGCAACAGTAGAATAGTGGCAATAAATGGAAGAATGGGGAAAATTTAATATATTTTGTTTTCTTATCCTGAGAAACTATTCCAACATGAATAAATTAATCGGATGGGGCACATACTATTTATGAATTTGTGGTTAAAACCTGTATAAGAAGGGATAAAAGGATGACCTATATCAAAGGTGTCCAACTTTGTCAGCTTTAAGACTTGTGGACTTCAGCTTCCAGAATTTCTCAGCAATCCTTAAAATTGTCAAGATTGGACACCTCTGACTTAGATAACCAATTCCATTTCCCTCATTGGGAAAGGACAAAGGTAATCTTGGGAAAGGAATATTATTAAATCTCCTTGCCAGGCACGAAGATGACAAAAGATCAAATGTAACTAAAATAAGGGATCTCCTATGAGTCAGCCATAAAACATTACCGTAATAAGGTAAGCAGCCTTTGAAAAGGGTCTTCCAAACAAATCGATCCCAAACATGGTGGAGTTCAAATTTAAATCTTTCAACAGATTTGTGTCCTACTATTTCAGCTTACATGGCGCACTCTTGAAGAGGTGGTAATTATTGAACAGGTTGGCCCAAACATTAGATCCAAGTTAATATCCATCATCTTTGACGTATAATGTCACAAAAGCTCAAATTTCTTTCAAAGAAATTCATTTTAAGCCAAATGTTCAAGCAGAAAAGTCATTCCAGCAAAATGGAGAATTCACAACAAAATCCTTATAAATCAAACTATTTCAAAAAGAACAAGTTTACAAGAGTGACATATCTGGATAACATAAGACAAAAGGCTTGTGAACTTAGTTTTATGCATTTTTATTGCTCCCAGGATGTTATTATTACCGTTATGGTTTTGTAAAATAGAATAGTATTTCCCAGAAGTATTTCCCAGAAGGAGACAACATTCACTGTTTATTCCAAAGGATCAAGTGTGTGTGTGTGTGTGTGTGTGTGAGAGAGAGAGAGAGAGAGAGAGAGAGAGAGAGAGAGAGAGAGAGAGAGAGAGAGAGAGAGAGAGAGAGAGAGAACATTTTGCAACAGTTTCGGGGTAAGGCTCCATTTAAAGCTTATGATATCACTATACAGGGCACAGAGAATCAGTTTGATGAAGTGATTAAAAGTGCTAGACTAGAAACTGTGACATTGTGAGTTCTTCTCCTGGCTCAGACCTGAAGCCCACTAGATGATCTTGGATTAGTCAGTCACTCTCTCTCTCTCTCTCTCTCTCAGCTATAGGATGGCAAACTACTTGCAGAAAATCTGAAGAATAAAACTGAAGGGACTTGTCAGTGGTCAAGAATGCCTCAAAGACAGACAAACAGATACATAGATACAGAAAGAGATAGACAGACAAACACACACACAAAATAGAAGAGAAAAATATCCAATATAGATTGCAACATACATGTGTGAATCAATTTCTTGCAGCCCTTTGGAGAAGGCAGCTGCACAAAGCATCCAAAATCATGCTCTCTCGCTCTCTCTCTCTCTCTCTCACACACACACACACACATTATGTAACTTATCCATCTTTCTGCCTTTCAAATATATTATGATATTTAAAATATCACTTTAAGATCTTGGTGACACAGTGGTTAAAAGCTGGTATTGCAGGCAAACCATGCCCATAGCTTGGATTTCACTCCTGAAAGAATACAAGGTTGGCTCAGACTTCCATCCTTCTAAGATTGGTAAAATAAGGAGCCAGTTTGTTGGGGGTAATATGCAAATTATGCTTCCACCCTGTAAGCCTCCCAGAGAATGCTGTAAAATGTGATGGGGCAGTATATAAACCTAAATGCTATTGATATTGCTAATAACCCTTAGATGGCAGATGCCATTAAGATCAGAGGTCGTATTCAGCAGGTTCCGACCAGTTCTAGAGAACCGGTAGCGGAAATTTTGAGTAGTTTGAAGAACCGGTAAATACACCTCTGACTGGCCCCGCCCCCATCTATTCTCTGCCTCCCAAGTCCCAGCTGATTGGCTGGGTTTTCTTTTGTTGCCCTGCACAGGAGAACAGAGCTAGAAAGCAGGTTAGTGGGGTGGGGAGGGAATGGTGATTTTGCAGTATCCTTCCCCTGGAGTGGGAATTGAGATTTTGCAGAATCTTTCCCCTGGGGTGGGGTGGGAATGGAGATTTTACAGTATCCTTCCCCTGCCACCAAGCCACGCCCACAGAACCGATAGTAAAAAAATTTGAATCCCATTACTAATTAAGATGCCAGTCCCTGAGCTTTTCAATTAACCTAGCTCCAGCCAATTTATTTATTATAGAATCTGTGTTTGCTCTTACTTCCAACCATTCAGAGCTTTATCCAGGACCACACATATGTAAGAAATTAAGAGACGAAAATAACATAGAAGGGTTGAAGAAGTAACCGTTATATATGTAAATGGAAGTATAACATATACTGTGTCTTCATTTCCGTTATCTACCTAATTAGGTGTTCGTTTGGCAAAGTAAATCATGCAGAGATGATCACTTCTGAATGATTGAAAGTTGAGAGAAAAATGACATTAAACAAATATTCCGGATGCTGACACCAGTCCAATCTAGTATTTGTATTTATTTATGCATTTTATTTATTTATTTATTTGTTGGAGACACAAAAACTGGTATTTATTCATGTCGCATATTAGGACAGCAGGGGGGAAAATACCCATCTGGTTTTCTATCTAATATCTCTATGATGCTATAAAATTACACCCACTCAGAGTATTTGTTCTCTACTTTCTTTTGTAATAAAATATTATGAGAGCATTTCTGAACTATATGGAAAATTTGAGATAACCTAGTTGGGACTTTCCATTCCCTGAGGATATGAGTGAGAGGAGAACTAAGCTGGAGATAAAGATTAAGCTCCAAAAAGTATAAATAAAGATTATTGAGAAAGTTATGTGCTCTGACAAAATGCCTTTATCTCTGAGTTTTCTTAATTTCTCTAGATAGACAGAAAGGACATTTTTAGTGACAAATAGGAATAGGATAAAAAGTACATTATTATCAATACCATCAATTTTATAATAGGCTTTTGACTGCAAAGCACAGAAATGCATTCTAAATACAGAGTACATTTAACACAGTCATTTAGGTCTAATAGTCCTTTACTCTGTTGTAGGTTGAAAAATATACATAAAAATAGCTTAATATCATAACATCTGCCTACCCTAAATATATCTAAATCATATCTGCACCAATTAGAACAACATTTCCATCGCTAAAAGTGACACAAATGTCCATTACTAAATGTTTCTTAGCAAGGTGGACACAGCTTCCAGGCAATGAGTAAAACTTATTTTACAGAAATAATCACTGCTTCCATTGAGCACAATTTATATGATTAAACTGAATGTTTTACCTAGAATGCTATTTTTATTACAGACATACCCATTCTGACATCTGATGTACAAATTAAATGGCAAAAGATGCATCTAAATTTGTGCTGCAGGGAGAAAAGCCAAAAGTTAAATGTAAGATATTACAAGATGAAAAGAAAGCGAAGGATTGGCTTTACTTGACTTGAAATTATACTTTGCAACTTTATAGTTTGAATGACAGAGTGGGTTCTGCCAAGAAATAGAAGGGTTTTGGAGTTAGAAGGGCCTTATTTAAGATTTGGGTGACAGATATTTATTGTACGCAAAACTAAAGTTTATGTCACTGGAAAAACTGTCTTTCTTTATTTTAATATGTTTATTTATTTATTTTTAGTTTTTTTATAATCAATTCTTTTGTTTTTGAATTTTTTTATTTGTTTTATTATATAAAATACAAACAAAAAATAGAAATAGGAAATTAAGAGAAGGAAAAGGATCGGGGGAAAGGGAGTGTGAAATACAAGGTGGGGAGAAAAAAAGGTATTGAGGGAAGGATCTCTCCCTCCGCACCATGGTGACACAGTGGTTAGAGTGAAGTACTGCAGGCTACTTCTGCAATTTGGCAGTTCAAATCTCACCAGGCTCAAGGTTGACACAGCCTTCCATCCAGTGGTGGGATTAAAAAAAATTTACTACCGGTTCTGTGGGCATGGCATAGCAGGGGATGGATAATGTAAAATCTCTAGTCAGAGGAGGTATTTGCCAGTTTTCTGAACTGCTCAAAATTTCCACTACCGGTTCTCCAGAACTCGTTAGAACCTGCTGAATACCACCTCTGCTTCTATCCTTCCAAGGTGGGTAAAATGAGGATCCAGATTGTTGGGAGCAATATGCTGACTCTGTAAACCATTTAGACAGGGCTGTAAAGCACTGTAAAGCAGTATATAAGTCTAAATGCTATTGCTATCTAAATGTAATACTGAAGTTTAAAGTTTGTATGTCAAGAAGTCAGAGAAAAAGAGGCATTAGACCATTTTTACTTTTAAAATGTGTTTAAATTTTTTTTAGCACTTTTTAAAAAAGGGTGAAAAAAAAAGAACGTAAGGTCAAAGAATTTGAAAGAACACAATGAATCTATCTTGTTCATAAAGATGGTCACAGTTCACAAAGATTATTAGGTACAAATAGAAATACATACTATTTCCATAGCAAGGAAGATAAAGCAGGAATGGTGTAATTGATAATTTTATTCAAAGTGGAAAATATTTTTTTTTCATTTGGATATCACTTCTGGATTTTGTGCTTGCGATGCAAATGAAATGAAACTTTAACTTTGGTTTTGTTGATCAGAAAGATTTGTTGTTATATAAATGACTAGTTATGTATTAATGTGTAAAAGCAAACAGTTGAGGTTGGAGTGTTTTTATCTTGTACTGTGCTAAGAAAAATCGGAAGTCAATGACTGGAAAAACTGTCTCAAATATATAAAGGTACTTCAATGTCTATGGGGATTCTCAATCATCTAGGCCAGGGGTGGGCAAACTACGGCCCGCGGGCCACATCCGGCCCGTTGGCCTGTCCAATCCGGCCCGCCCCTGAAAAAAAATTGCTGGGCGTGGCATATTGCCCTGCGCCATGTGGCCCCCAAAGCTGCAAAACAGTGCGGAGCGCTCTCGGGGTAGGAAAGAAAAGAAGAACTTTGGCAAAGGCATCGGCTGGGAGTTCGAAATCACCTTCGAGTGCGACCTCTCCGAAGGTGAGTCCCCACCATCCCCTTTTTTTTCGGGGCTTCCAGGCTTAAACTTTGCAAAGGCAAAGTTTGCAGGTGGGAGCGTCTTCCGGCCGAGGAGCGGGAAGGATTCTGCCCGGCGGGCGGGCAGGCTGCTTGGAGCGGGCTGCTTGGAGCCACCTAAAGCTAGGCCGCTGCTGGTGGAGGCTTGCCCTGCCTTGGTGCCCCGTTTCCCGGCTCGGCGGTCCTGCTCGGGCGGCACTTTAAAAGCCTGCTCCCAGCACCCGAGCAACTTCCCAACAACTTGCGGCTTCCTTTTTCCTCGCGGGCGCTTGCGCCTGGCCCCGAGCCGCGCGGCGGAGGGGAAACCCGGAGCACCGCCGGGTCGCCTTCTCCAAGCAGCCCGCCCGCCCCCACCGGGCGGAACCCTTCCCGCTCCTCGGCGGGAAGACGCTCCCGCCTGCAATCTTTGCCTGTGCAAAGTTTAAGCCTGGAAGCCCCGGAAACCCCAGCAACTTCCCAGCAACTTTCGGCTTCCTTTTAACTCGCGGGTGCTCGCGCCTGGCCCTGAGCCGCACGGCGGAGGGGAAGCCCGGCGGGCGGGCGGGCTGCTTGGAGGAGGCGACCCGGTGGTGCTCCGGCAGCAGCAACAGGCAGTTCCGCCCGGGCTCCGCTCAGGTGTCCGGCTGGGGCTGTCAGGAGTTGCTACCGCCGGCGCAGCTCGCGCGGCTCCAGTCCCGCGTTGCCTTGGGAAGGAAAAGGCAAAACTAGGAGCCGCTGAGCCTGAGCCTCCGGTGCCGCTGCTGCCATTGCAAAGCACCGCCGCGGCTCTTCCTTTTTGCCTTTCCCTTCCCAAGGCAATGCGGGACTGGAGCCGTGCGGAGCCGCGCCGGCGGTAGCAACTCCTGACTCAGGGGGCCTCCGAGGGGAGGGGAAGGAGGAGAAGAGGGGGGGAAGGTTGGGGGGGCAATTCCCAAAAAATCTTGTGCTGACCCGGCCCGTCTGTCAAATTTTAAAAGTCAATGCAGCCCCCGAGCCAAAAAGTTTGCCCACCCCTGATCTAGGCCATGGTGGCCCCAAAGTTGTTGTTGTTTTTTAAAAAATACACTTGGATTTTCTTTATTTTACCTTGAAGAGATTAGAAGAACTAAAGTGAAGAAGCTTTTTGGATGATAAGCAAAATATCTTCAAAGAAAAACAAAGGAAGTTCAGTTGCAGAGGTGACATTCAGCAGGTTCTGACCAACCGGTAGCGGAAATTTTGAATAGTTTGGAGAACCAGCAAATCCCACCTCTGACTGGCCCCTCCCCCATCTATTCTCTGTCTCCCAAGTCCCAGCTGATAGGCTGGGTCATCTTTGGTTGCCCTGCAGAGAAGAATGGAGCTGGAAAGCAGGTTAGTGGGGTGTGGAAGGAATGGGGATTTTGTAGTATCCTTCTCCTGCCATACCCAACAAGCCACGCCCACCAAGCCACGCCCACAGAACTGGTATTAAAAAAAATTGAATCCCACCACTGTCCAGTTGCCTTTTGAAAAATCACTTTGGGACAAAGCTAATTCCAATTTAAATGTAATCAACAGAGAACATTTTATCATGCTTGTGGATGTGTAAAAGAACTATATCATCTTAGATTCAATTACAAAATAAGGAAGATTTTAAAAAGTAATATACAACTGAGACCAGAGATCTTTCTTTGGAGGGGTGATGGACAGTTTGAAAAAATTCATTGGAAATTTGTTTTTTATATATGACAGTTGAAGCGAGATAATTGTAGGCACAAATGTGGAAAGGTTTGAATTTATCCACAATGGAGGAATGAATGGTGAAGAAGATGAAACTTTCAGGGATGGCCAAATTTATTGAAGGTAAGATAGTGTCTTTAGTATAATACTAATTAGAATTTCATTGACATTTTGCATGAAATAGAAAAAAATGGAAGTATGATGTATGGTTTTGATGATTAAGAAAAAAAAATAACCATAGAGTAAGGGGTTAATTTAAATTTAAAGTATATTTATAACTGTTGAGGAATAAAATCTAAAGTTATTTTCTTTCTTTTCTTTTTTTTTCTGCAGTTTTAGCTTTGTTCTTGTTTACTTCCTTTTTCTTCTGTCTTCATTCTAAATATTAAGTGTTGTTAGTTTTTCTTTCTTTCTTTTTAAAAATAAGCATAAATCTTGGCCACTCTGTAAGAAACATGCCCTTCTTTAGGATGTAGTCTAGTCATATAAGTATGAAGCAATTAAGTTAGTAGTCTACTGTATGTTTCCCATCTCAGCATACATATTTATAATGAACAGTATAAGTAGATCAAAATTCTGTAGAGAAGCAATGTATCAATATATGGTCCTTCGATTCAAATTTCTCATTATAAAGTCAAAACATAGGCCATGCGAGTTCAGTTATAAGCTAAAATTATCAGCTAAAATTGCCAAGTGGATAGCATTAGGTAAGGCCAGAATAAAAGCTTGTTATTGTTTTACTGTATATGGTTATGTGTGACAACTAAGCAACAGTTTGAAATTACTCTAAATGACTTTAAATCTTTTATAGATCAAAATTTCATATTTGTTCTTTAATCAATTTCTTTGTTGCATTTAGGCCTGACAAGACCATAGAGTCTAAATGAAAATTTTCAAGGGATTCCCTCCCCAACAGTTTTATTCTAACTATATCTAACTCTATCCTAACTATGAACCAAGGTGGCTCAGTGGTTAGAATGCAGTACTGCAGGCTACTTCTGCTGACTGCCAGCTGTCTGCAGTTCAATTCTCAGTGACTTAAGGTTGACTCAGCTTTCCATCCTTCCAAGGTCAGTAAAATGAGGACTCAGATTGTTGGGGGCATATGCTGACTCTGTAAATCCTTCAGAGAGCACTGGGAAGCAATATGTATGTCTAAGTGCTATTTCTATCTTTAAAATTAAAAAGTACAGAGAGTTTCTGGAGCCTCCATTAACATATCCCTATATGAAAATATTTCAGCTGATGTCTCTGAAATTATTAAGTATCTGAATTATGCATCTATCTTCATTGCAACAAATTCTACACCCACCTCTTCTACATATGTACCAAAGAAATACCCAGATCATTCATACTAGACAGAATAATGATGTAAAGAATAAAAAATACTGAGATGGGATTAATTCATGACAGTTTTTATTCATGAACAATAAGAACAATATTGGCATGAAACTCTGTCATAAAAAATTGAAGAGACTTTGCTCCACACAAAAATAAATAGCATACTCTCATAAATACACATCCTCCACTGTTTTTTAAATAACCACTTAAAAGAAGAAATTAATAGAATGTTCCTCTTAATACACCGTACAAACTGGTATTATTAGAATTTTTATAAGATGAAATTTTAAAAAATGTAAAGTTACATTGAAAGATTATCAGAAAAAAGGATTAAGACAGGTGTCAATCAGCTGCATAATACTTTGCTTTTAATTCCCAATTGTGTTTGTTCACCAGCAAGGATAATTTTAGGCAGAACAACCTCAGGCCATTTCAAGACTTCAGAAAGCATGCAATTATATGTATCAGGAACAAGAGAAGACAGTACAATGCTTCACCAGTTTCCCATAAGCGTTGATTCAGCCTGAGGCAAATTTCAGTGAGTTAGGCTTGCTTGGCTTGAAGTTATCTGTGCTTCCAGCTGGCATTGTAAAGTTCATGGAAAGCCAATCACCACTAAATCCTGTAATCATTACTAGTTAATCAATGTCACAGTGATATAAGGAATGGCTCAAAGAACAGAGATGGCATTTACCAATAAATTCTACTTGGGCTTAGACAGGAAATAGAATGGGATTCCTTCGTTCTTGATGTGGTTGATTAAGACTGGCCATAATAACAGTCACATAACGTTAACTTTCTTCTATTTCATATGTGACTGTTCATTAATGATAGAATAGGTGGAACTTAAAGAACATTTGCTTCGGAAACCAGATAAACATTTCTAGCAGCTTCTCAGCTGACCCATTCGGGATTGTATGAAGTTCTAGATTGCTTAACAGAAATGGTATCCGATTATGCTGATAATGAGAACATGCAGGAACAACTATTTTATTTTTATTTTTGTTGAGCAATCAATAGAGAAAAACAAACAATCCGAAGATGAATTCAAAAAGGATGATAATGCACAGGGATCTAAATTTCTCACGTATTATGTATTATATAAATGGTAGCACAGTTCCACCTTTGTAATGACCTAGCAATTAGTTCTTACTGTTACAATCCAAGCTAGAAGTTGGATACTACTTTTTTTCTTAGCAGAATTATAGCTACTGGCTTGAATCCTGGGCACAGTTTATATAAAAATAGGCCTTGGACACACTTTGTAAGCATCCACAGAACAAGGGTGCAAGGTGATTAGTACCTGCTCTTGATGGTAATCTGTATCTTCTTTCCTTATGGAAGCTCAAACGTTGGCAGAGGAAGGAGTATTTTTCATACTGTGATTTGAAACTTTGCAGAAATGTTGCTTATTTCCATTTCTATGAGGCACTCTGTTCCATAATACGCTATTGACATTTAACTGCTTCTGAGAGCTTCTTGTTGTGCAGTGATACTGTCCATCAATCTCTTTTTTTCCCCTCACAAGTCTCAGACAAACCAAGAGCAGAAGTGTCCCATGTTTAGCATCTGAGCCTGTTCCAAATGGCATTGATTAGACATCAATGTTCCTGTCGCTCTTGTTTAAGTTGTGGACCATACTTTATCTTAGCATCCTGCAATTCACAAGGGTAATCAAACCAAACAAATGAAACATTAAAAATACTGTATTTGTGTGGAATATTGATGTATCTTCTTACAAGCTGTGTCACAACAGTAGGTGGAATTCTAATGTGAAGAAAAGCCGAAAACATTTTTTAAAAAATATTAATTCTCTCTTTGATGCTTTATCTTCTCCATGCATGTATATATATCTGATTCCTGCTCAGGAAATTCTCCAGGCAAAAGATAAGTGATTGAGAGTGGTCTCTTTTTTTTGGTTTCTCATCCCCCAAATCCACTGTGTCCTCTGTTCTTTAATGCAAGCTATTATATTAATGTATTAAAGCAAGCCATATTAACAACAGCCTTTATCATAATAGTGGTGAAAAGAGTAATTAAAAAACATTTGATACCAATAAACCATTTATCCTATTATTACCTTTATCAATTGTTTGTATGATGCTACATCTTAGGATATTACAATATCCATGCCCTGACTTCCCACCAATGAATCCACCACTAATTAGAATGAATAATAATAGGATTGGAAGAATATTGGAGGTCTTCTGATTCCAACCCACTACCTAAACAGAAAGACCCTATACTTGTCTATCTCTATTTGTCTCTCTGTTATCTCTCTGTTTATCTGTCCATCTGTCTACCTATCATGATAGTTGTTACCAATATTTGGTTGCAAGCTACCTAAAGTTGCTTCTTGGAAAGATGGGTGGCATATAAATTATATGCGTATTCTTAGCAAAATAGAACATCGTCTAGACCAAGGATCTTCAAACTTGGCAAGCTTAAGACTTGTGGACTTCAACTCCCAGAATTCCTGAGCTAACATTACTAGAGGAGGAATTCTGGAGTTGAAGTCTTAAAGCTGTCAAGTTTGAAGATCCCTGATCTAGACAGAAGGATTTACAATTGGCTGACCAACTGCACTCAACATGTAGTCCTCAATAGAACTACATCTACATGAAAGGAGAGGGGTACCTCAAGGTTCTGGCTTGTTCCCAGTGCTCTTCAACATCTTCATAAATGACCTAGATGAGAGGATTGAAGGGGCACTCATCAACTTTGTAGGTGAGACAAAACTGGGGGGAATTGCCAACACTTTGGAGATAAACTCAAGATTCATAAGGATCTTGATAGACTTGAGCATTGTGCCCTATCCAACAAAATGCATTTCAATGGTGAGAAAAGTAAGGTTCTGCACTTAGGCAGGTAAAACAAATACACAAGTATAGAATAGACAGTACTTGGGTCAATAGTAGCACCTGTGAGAGGGATCTAGGTGTCCTAGTGGATGACCACTTAAGTATGAGACTGCAGCATGCTGTAACTGCCAGAAAAGTAAATGCATCAACATGAGCTACATCAACAGAAGGATAGCATCAAGATCATAATGTGATAGTATTGTTCTATAATGTAGTAGTGATACTAAACCTTCCATGAGTCTATGATAATTAAAATGTTTTTTCTGAAGTAGGATTCTTGTGCAGCCAAAACCAACTCCATCCACACACATGGAGTTACCGAACTATAACCGAATTGTAACCAAAAATGGAAAAAAGTTCTGTGATTACAAAAATATCCATAATAATGTTTAGAATTATTACAAAAGATGACAATCTGTAAAATGAATTTGGCAGAAAAAGTCCTTATAATACCAATAGTAACTGGAGCCTTTAGAATCATACCCAAGAGATTCATGAAATATTTATTCCACCAGACTTGATACTACTTGAGTTGGAATTTCCTAGTTGGCGATGGTTACTCCAGGATTCCTAGGCTCTTGTTTAAAACACATATCATTGGCAAGTGACCATTCTAAAACCCTTGTTATTGATGAAAACATAGTAGAATATTCTGGGGAAAACATGGGCTGGCTGGCTGAAATTCTGGGGGGAACCCAGCTTTTTACTCTGCCACGTTTGTTACTAATTCCGCTTTTTGGATATATTCTACATAAGTGCTTTGTAGGCATGCCCTTATGTGTGTTTTTCAATTCTCGGTCTTTATCTCAAGACTCCTTCAAATAGCTGCCAGGATGTTCTCTGGCTCTTTTTACCCATCCCTGAAAGCATCCCCTGCTACAAAGGAGCCTCTCCTTTAAATACAGCTGCTTCATTTGTGATATCTGCATATTGTATATAACACAGTAATGCTAGCTTCTTGATCAGGATGCCTGAAACTTAATTACATCTCACGGAGTCTTTCATTATCAGGCAAGAGCATGAAGTCCTATTTCTATTCCTTTTCCATATTCAAAAAATAGTAATAATGCTGAGATAAACCCTGTGGACAGCCAATGTGCTTCTAGAGCAGTGTGGCAATGGCACCCAGGGACTGCTAAGTACAATTTTGGGATAATCTGCCACAGCGGGCTCCTGATAGCTGTGTAAGACTTCATGCATAACGGTTGAACATGAAACTGTGAAAACTAGCATTGCATTTGAATCAGAGGTGATATTCAGCCAGTTCTGACAAGTTCTGGAGAACCAGTAGCGGAAATTTTGAGTAGTTCAGAGAACCGGCAAATGCCTCCTCTGGTTGGCCCCACCCCCATCTATTCTCTGCCTCCCGAGTGCCAGCTGATTTTCTTTTGTTGCCCTGCACATGAGAATGGAGCTGGAAAGCAGATTAGTGGGTTGGGGTGAAAATGGGGATTTTATAGTATCCTTCCCCTGCCATGCCCACCAAGCCACATCCTGCCACAGAACCGGTAATAAAAAGAAATTGAATACCACCACTGATTTGAATGTATCTGCTCACTAGAGGTTTATTATGTCCATTGTCAAAATCATTTTCTTTGGTCTTATCAATGAAAATATATACTCTCTTCATCAGTTAATAATAATTGGACATGTTTGTTAAATGTTTGAACACTTCACATCTCAATTATTCTTATTAATATTCTGAAGGTCATTTTATGAATTTAGCAGTTATTTTAGCAGTTAGTTGCTAGATAAATCCTTCTTTATTGAACTTAGGGGGAGGTGTGGTGGGTCAGTGGTTAAGACACTGGGCTTGTAAGCTGGAAAGCCAGCAGCTCTGGTTTCAGACTTGAGCTCCATGCAATGGGATGAGCTGTCTTGACTTAGCTCCTGCCAACCTAGCAGTTCGAAAGCATGCACATGTGAGTAGATAAATAGGTAGTACGATGTTGGTGGGAAGGTAACAGCACTCTCTGATGTCATTCTGGACATATGACCATGGAAATGTCTTCGGACATTGTTGGCTCAGTGTTATATAGTAGGCAATGGCTACTGGAGTACAATCTGCAGGGACTCCTTTATCTTTTTTATATGGAACTTAGAGAGCCAACTGCAATTTGGCAGATCGAATCCCACCAGGCTCAAGGTTGACTCAGCCTTCCATCCTTCTGAGGTGGGTAAAATGAGAACCCAAATTGTTGGGGGCAATATGCTGACTCTGTAAACCACTTTGAGAGGGCTGTAAAGCACTGTAAAGCAGTATATAAGTCTAAGTGCAACTGCTATTGCTAATTTCAAAAAGTCTTGCCAAGAAAACTCCAGGTTTGCCAAGAATCAACACTGATCTGAAGACACACGCATACAAAAAAAATGAAAAAGAAAAAAGAAGCTTGCATGAGGAACCTACCTACCGACCAAACACTATCATCCAGAGGTGCGCTGCACATACTGTAACAACCGGTTCGTTAAGTGCAGAACCAAAAATTTGAGCGCATGCACGTGCTCCCTTCAAATTCTGGGATTTGAAGTCCACACAGTTTAAACTTGCCAAAGTTGAGAAACACTGGTCTGAACTGACAAGTTAGACCTGATGGACAGATTAAAGTTTTCCTTTAACTCTTTTGCATAAACACACAGACACACACACACAAAGCTACTTCTCCTGATTTGTTTTCTACACAGATTTATTTTTCATATCTACTCAGAAGTAAGCATCAATGATTCAGTGTCCCCAGATATGCATTACTTTAGAAAATGGACTATAGCCTAAGAATTTGTTTTCAAAGTAATACTTGTGTTAAAAAAACTAATAAGTTTAGCTTGATATATAAAAAATACCTTTTCCTTTATTATTACCTTATTTTCTTCACAAAGTGAACACAGAATAAATTTCAAGGTTATAAGAATGTGTATATTCATTATTGTATTTTAGAAGCAACTTTTTATATTGAGAATAGTGGCAGTTTTGTGTATACAACAAGCTTCTTTTTAAAATATTATATAATAACTTAATACTTAATAATATTTTAAAATAGCATTTTCCCCAAAAGATTCAATTGGCAATTAAAGCCATTGGTCAATAAAGAAAGAGGTTTTTTTTATCTTAAATTCAGCCTTCAGATCAACTGCTTCTTCAGTATGTTTTAGTATGTTCAATCTGCTTTCGTTTTTCCACAAAGTGGAACTATCCATAAAGTGAATAGTTCAGAGATGGTATTCAGCAGGTTCTGACCAGTTCTGGAGAACCGGCAGCAGAAATTTTGAGTAGTTCGGAGAACTGGCAAATATCACTTCTGACTGAAGATTTTACAGTATCTGTTAGGGATACACCCTAGCAGAATGTGCACGGCAGTCAGGCAGGCAGGCAAATATGTGAGATAAACGTTTTTGTAGCTTACACTCAGTAAAACAGATACACTGTGCTAGTTAAATAGTTATTCCAGTAAGAGTTTTAGCATAGTCAAAACAGTCCATATATCATTCACTAGTTCAGTCTGTCCGGGAATTATTCAGTTGCAAAGTCCAGTGTCGAAAAAGAGGTCAGTAAACTTACAAATATCAGTCCAGTAATATATCTCCTCGCAGTAGAGATATGAAGAAGTCAAACCTCCTTTCTTCCTTCGACGTTCAAAAACTCAGCAGCAGGGAACACGCAGTTAGCAAACCATCAATCCAGCAATCCAGCAGGTTCTCTTACTCCCTCTTATGGCGGTTTCACAACCGCGCCCAAAAATTACATGCTTTGCAGTTTAAAGTGACACACACTTAAACTTACTATCATAGTATATATATATTATTTTACCCAAACTACGTTAGGTAACCTTGTTATTCCTAACAGTATCCTTCCCCTGCCATGCCCATGAAGCCATGCCCATAGAACTGGTAGTAAAAAAATTTGAATCCCACCACTGGTATAGTTCGACAAGACAGTTTGTTTGTTTTTTAAAAAAAATTCAACTGCTGTTTCACTTCATTTTTAAAGAAGTAAATTCCATAAGGAATTGGCTTGCTTAAATGAGGAATCTATTTTAGACCAGGGTTACTATACATAAAGCAAGGTTAAGCAGTGTGGCAGTTGTTGATTTTTTTATGCTACAATTATTTTCAACACAATAGTATAGCAAATGATAGAGGATGATGGAAGATATGAACTGAACCTCTTCTGAAAAGAGGCCATGCATGCCTGCAGTCTATTTAGCATCTGTAAAAAATGGTAAGGACACAGACTCACTATATTGTATGCCCCAAACACTAATAAAGACAGGAATTGCAAACTTCCCTTATGTTTCATCCTGTAGTTTCAACTAGCTATCACCTCTAGTACTCTTATGTTTAAATATTAAACAGTATGCTAATGTTGTATGTAGCTCAACATACATGCCACACATGGCTATAGCACTGTGAACTGTGCACTCAATGGCTGAAATCTAAGCATCTGTTTTCCATTCATCTGACAGCAATGATATAAATAATAAATATCTAGTACTGAAGTCCAAATTCAAGATTCAACAATTCTGACACTATAAATATTAAATATGCTAATATTTTTTGTAATTTTTTTATTTTATTTTAATACAAACAACCCATCATCCATTAAATAGTGTATCATCTGGGTACAAATGCCTTGTGCAATAACAATTGAAATTTCTAGACATAATCATAATAGTATTATTCCTCTACTCTTAAATTATTACTGGTATACATAATATATCTAATTAATTCTATTAACATCTTTTAGTTTTCTTTTGTTTCTAACTTTCATATTCTCTAACCATTGATAGAATGATTCCCATATCATATAATATTCAGTTTGTTCCTTCTCTTTAATTACAAGTGTTAACCTGTTCATTTCTGCACATTCTAATATTTTCCCAATCACATTCTCTTCAGTAGGAATCTCTTCACTTCGCCAGTTTTGTGCAAATACAATTCTAGTGCATGAATACATGAATAATCAAACATACATTCTCTTCACTATGAATTTCAGATAAGATCCCCAACAAGAATATTTCAGGTTTTAAATCAATATGTTGTTGTATCATCTTTTCCAACCATGTATGTATTTTTGTCCAATATTTTTGCCTTCTACACATGTAGATAATACATGATAATTTATTACCACCACATATGATCCAGGTACCTGGTGACGTTTCCAACATTTAGCTGATTTATCTTTAAACATCCTAGCCAACCTTGCAGGTGCAAAATGCCACCTGTAAAACATCTTATACAAATGTTCTTTATATGCAGTTGACATCGTTAATTTATAGTTTCTATCCCAAAGTTTGCTAATAAATATGCTAATAAATTAAAATGCATAACAAACAGTTAAAAACTGACCGCAGTGATATTTCATCAGGGAAAGAAGAGCCTGAGTGAACTGGGAACTTGCCATCATAAGAAGAATACATTTCATTGCAAAATATTTTATATTTGGGGGGGAAATCCATTTTTCTTACAAGTTAATCATTATCAGTCTTAAACAACTGAAGTTTAACTGTAGTAGCCTCTCAAGTGGTAAAAGATCTCTGAAAGATTCTGAGGGCAAATTTTCCCATTTCCACATACATGTGTGAGATGGACTTCTCTCAATACCATACCAATAATCATTTGAAGTGAATGCTAATCTATAAAAAAATAAACAGACAGTTTTAAAACAAATTACAACTTAGCCCAGTGTTTCTCAACCTTAGCAACTCTTAAGACTTCAACCTTCCTGAAAGCCAGAATTGCTGAGGCCGAGAAACAGTGACTTAAAAGAATGGAGTGTTCACGATATAAGACAATGGCTTGCTTTTCACCACATGCTGAATCTCAAGCAACCCAGCTCCATTTTAGTCTAATGTAACATATTATACAAACTCAGCTAATGTTTTTATTTCTCTTAGAGCTAAATTTATCTGGATTACTTTATTGTCTCCTACTTTCAATGCATTAAAATGCTGTATGAAATTTAAAATCAGTTAAAAACAAAGAAGAGAAGCTGGAATTCTACTTGTTAAAGCAGTCCTGTCAGATAAAAGCAAGTCTCAGGACTTCCAATTGTTGGAAGAAATGTCCACCTGGGTTGCATTACAAGTGGGGAACGGAACCCAGTGAGGAGAAAGACATTGGAAACATGGAGACTGCTTGGAAGGATGGTTTAATGATGAACAGGACCATGTGGGCTTGAAGTCCTGGGTAGCTGATCACATGGAGGAGAGAGAAATATATATATTTATACCCTCTTTTGGTCCTTGCCTTTGAGCTTCCTTTTCCTGTGGAAGAAATATATCCTATTGGCTGTCAGACTCCCAGGGGGCAGGGGTCTTAGCTAACTTTGTAGGCTGTCCCGTGTCCCAGGCTTGGTTGAATCTTGCTGGGTGATGCAGTGAAGGGCAATTTCCTATTGTGGCCGAATGGCTTTGCCCTGAAGGATAATCCCATCATCCTGGAGCTGAGGTCTTTTGTTTCGTAGATAGATGGGCCCAGTCTTTTGTCTTGTAGATAAGCTGGCACTAAAATATCTGCTGGGGATTTGTAGGGAATTGCTCTTTGTCTTTAAAAACCTGTTTCTCCTTTTCTCATCCAGGGAGGTATAATATTCTGCCTTTTTAAATTATATTTTATTTTTCTAGGAGAGGGGTGGGTGCTAACTTTCTACACTTTTGTGCATAGAACTATTTCAGCTTCAAAGTCTTTAGCGAGAATTCTCCATAGATTCCCTTTGTTCGGTACAGTCGCTCAGGACCCGGAAAATCTCTTTCATAAACAACTGGAGTTTGCGGAGAACCAGGTAACTTCCAATTTTTCCGTGAACTCGCACAAGGGTAGGGTCACTTTCAGCCGGTGGATGTACAACAATGTTCAGAATCTTTTGTTGAATGTTGTGGTACAAGTGGGAAATATTTTGTTGAATAAAACGTATGTGGTCAGGGTAATCTGTTATGATTTGACGAATATGTGAGAGGTAACTGGAGTAGGTTTGGAGGCCTACCTGTATTTGATTGAAGCATCTTTCCATGTCATAGAATCCCAGCTGGCAATAAGAGATACTAACTTGTTGAATGCCCAAGCGTTTCTCTATTTCTTTCTGTTCTCTGGAGCTGCCAAGGTTGTATGTTCCACGCAGTAGCCCATTCAATTCAAGGAGATCATCCCTTATCCCAGAGGCAAGCTCCATACTTTTGAAAGCAAAATCAGCATCTCCACAACATTCTGCAAGCGGTACAGATAAGCACATTAACCAAGAAAGTGCAATGCTGACACTCCGTGTTGAACTCATCCTTCTGCAGAAAAACGGTTTGTCTCGCCCACAAAAGAGCATTCAAAGAAATGCTCTTTTCTTTGAAAATGACCCGCTTGTGATGTGGGAGGTCACTGGTGAGCGGATGCCTGGGTTGCTGTGAATCAAACTGTTCTCCATTCGGGGTATTTATAGACAGAATATTCAGGAACTTCCTCCAGATGGTGAAAAGAGGGAGGAGTGACTTTAACCTGACAGGACTGCTTTGACGGGTAGAATTCCAGCTTCTCTGTCTTTGTTTTTAATTTATTTTAAATTTTTATACACCCTTTTTATACACCATAAGGAACTAGCTGTATCTTTCCCTATAACTAAAGGTTTATCTCACATAAAAAGTTTTCCATCCTTAGCAATGACTTTCAAGTAAACTGCTCGTTCTTTCTAAACATGCCCATTATAAAGATTTTCAAAAGAAAATTCAAACCAGCAACAGTGTCAGACATCATCTTTAAAAAAAACCACGTCTTTCCTAGATGCAATTCAAAAGCTCAAAATTAACAGTATGCCTATGGGCTAAATTCAGAAGGAAATAAATAAAGAGTATAGAAATGTATCAAAATGTTTTCAAAGCTATTGGCTTGAGGGAAATTGTTTAAGAGTTTCTCTTTGGTTTTATTTTGAAGTAGTACGCCTTTCCTTTAAAAAAGGAAATGCATTGTTTATGTAGTTGAACTAAAGATGACTTATCTAATCAAAATATCTCTTCCTGATTCTTTCTGGTCTAAAATTAATTACTTGGAAGAGGCTTCCTTAACATCTTTCTGTATGAATAAAAGATGAAGTTAATCATTCATATGTTTTGTTTTTTGCAACAAAAGTTGGCTTTCATCCAGGTTTAAACCAGACTGTAAGTCAACCACAATTCATAGATCGTGATCTTTAATAAAATTTAAGTTCTCTTACTCAAAATATGGTTTGAAACCAACCTGTTTACTCATAATCCACCAAGCCAAATACACCTGATTTTTACTGTATAGTATGTTTCTCAAAAAAGTTCTAATTGAGTGTAGTCATAGTTGCTATTAAAAGGTTTTGCTCAACTAGCTTTCTTTAAATGTGATGAAATACAATTTTCTTATTCTTCGTACATTATTTTCAAAGGAAGAGATTTTCTGAAGAACCTATCTATTAATTGGTTAAATTTTTAAAACCAGTGGATTCCATAAAGACTCCAACCACCATACAACCTTAGAGATAGAAAACAATAGAACAAGAAAGAAAAGCATATTGCAAGAAAGAAAGAAAAATAACACATAAAATCATGAAAGAACTTTTCCACTCATTTTAAACGGGGGGGGGGGGGACTTGTGAACACAGTAGGGACAGAAAGCAGGTACCATAAAGAGAAGGCATACTTCCAGAGTTCCACCACATGGCAATATTTAATCAGTGGGACCTGGGGCATACCAATTCTACTAATAATAGAATTACAGTTGGAAGGGACCTTGGAGGTCTTCTAGTCCAACCCCCTCCTCAAGCAGGAGACCCTACACCATTTCAGACAAATGGCTATCTAGTCTCTTCTTAAAAGCCTCCAGTGATGAAACACCCACAATTTTTGAAGGCAAGCCCATTCCACTGATTAATTGTTCTCACTGTTTGGAAATTTCTCCTTGATTCCAGTTTGCTTGTCTCCTTGACTAGTTTCCATCCATTGTTATTTGTCTTGCCTTCTGGGGCTTTGGAAAATAAGTTTATGTCCTCTTCCTTGTGGCAGCCCCTTAGATATTGGAAGACTGCTTTCATGTTATCCCTGGTCGTTCTTTTCATTAGACTAGACATACTCAATTCCTGCAACCATTCTTCATATGTCTCTGTACACTTTCTAGAGTTGCCACATGTCTTTAAATGACACAGAAAGGGCACAACATATTGTAGATTACAGGTCCCACACACAACCAGACTATAGAACAGGAAGGGCATAATAGGTGGTATAATTAGCATCTTGAATTGTACCTGGAAGCCAAATGATAACAAGTGCAACTCATGAAGCAATCACATTACAGCAAGGGTGTCATCGTGACTTTTTTTCCCTTTACTAAACTGGAGGTGGGCATTGCCAACGCATGACGCATTGGTCTGCGGGCCGTGAGTTTGACACTCCTGCATTATAAGGATATACTCTCCAGCTTGAGCAACATACCTAATTTCAGAACCACAGACAGGAAATTGGGAAAACACTATTTTTATTAGCGTTTTTAATTTCCAGAATACTATTTGTAACTTGATACCTACAGCATCAACCAGTGACTCCAGTGTTCAGTCTACAGTGTTCGTACTGTGACTGACTCTAAATTGCAGGCTTCAGGTTTCGTGATGACCCGGGGCATGGCACAAAAATAACAAAGTCACCAAAGTAGATAAATTCCCTTTAATGCCTCCAACTTGGCTCCCAATGTCCAGTTATCCTTGGCTGGAGATGAAACTCTTCCAAAAACAGTCTACGAAGAGAAGAAATGCAGTCCGAACCCAAAATAAAGATAATTAGAAATAAAAAAAACCAACACAAACCATGCTGAAGTAATTAACACGACAGGCCAGGATGATAAATTGCAGACTTCCAAAAGATAACGCAGCATTCACAGTTGGGAGAATGCCAAAATCCAGATAAGCCTCCACAAAGATAGTGCACGCTTTGCTTCCAGCAACTTTGCCATGTGTAGTTTGCCCTTTTAAATGGTCTTTTCAGCTGCAGCCCATGAAGGGGATCAGGGCCCTATCCTCTCCTGTAAGCCACATTGCTCCCTTCTCCATTCCTCCCTGCGTGCCCTTGGATGAAGAGGGGATGGCCCTGGGTCTTCCTCTGAATGCCCAGCCAGACTGTGCCCTTCCCCCGTTTCTTCCACAGCCACTGGATCCACACTCCCACTCCCTGTCAGCTGCTCAATCTCCCCCTCAGAATCCAGCAAGGGCATGACAGATTTAAAACATTTGAATCTATTCTTTATATTGTTATATGACAGATAGCTTTAGAATGTGAAGGGAGAAACATAATTAGAAGCAGTCCTTTAATAAGAAAACCTTCTTGAGACTGATGCTTTCATGAAAACAAATAAAGATAAGCTTTATTTAGGTAACAGCATAGCAATAGGAGAGCCTGAATTATTTAAATCTATTTGTAGTTAGGAGCCTATGATGAGCTTTCTGTCATTATGGAAAGTATGTGAACTGCTCAGAGACAGAAACCAAAAGAAGAATTACCTGAGAGAGGAAGGAAATAGTGAAAAGCTTGAGAATATTGATCTTTCCAATAGGAGATATGTTACGTAGAGACAGGCAAATTAGATTTTTTAGATGATGAAAAAAAATGGAAAATTCTTCTGCTAACTACTGTATTTCTATATCATTTGCCCCAGTGGTCAGTTAGTTTCTAGGTGCAGAACATTAGTTCATGTAAAGTTGAATTACAACTACCTCAGGCCTCTTTTGACTTCCTTCAAATTCCCACTTGAAGCAGGCCCTATATTAATATGTATGTGTGTGTGTGTGTGTATGTGTGTGTGTTTTCATAGATTACCCAGGTTGTTACAACACAGGAGGCTGATAGACACACAGCCAATACCTCAGCCACACATGTTCTTAAGAAAAAGCCAGCCAATCTGCAAACATCAACTCCATCAACCAATCAAGAAATGACAACACAGCCAACCTCCCCACCAGTATATATAGGGAGACGGCAGCTCCGATCACGCTTTGCTCGCACAAGAACGAAGCCGAAAGCACCAGCCTGAAGATGGCGAGTGGGACCTTGTTGAAACATTGCCAAGATGCTCTCAATCTTACACAGGAAAAGACCTGAACACACCATACATGCATACATACATACATACATACATATACATATACATATACATATACATATACATATACATACATACATACATACATACATACATACATATATACATATACATACATACATACATACATACATACATACATACATACATACATACATACATATACATATACATATACATATACATATACATATATATGTAAAGGTAAAGGTATCTCCACACATGCCTTTGTCCCTTGACATCAGAATAAGACACTCAGTTTATCTATCTTACCTATCATTCAATATTTTACTTCTAGCTGGAATCAAAGTTAATATGTGCTCATAACTGATCCATGTCTAATTTGATCCATAACATGCTTCCTCTTCTCCCTCCCATCTTTACTGTCTTTTTACCTATCTGTTCTAGAATGTCACTCTTTATAGGTCAGATTTTTCTTCTTTTTTTCTTTATGAAACTCTATAAGGTACTAGGATCACAAAAACATGATAATTGGCTGACTGGAGTGTCTCATTCATTTATAGATGCATGGAATACATTACGGCAGATTCTATGTTCACAATGGAATACATTACAGCAGATTCTATGTACATATTACAGAAGTACTTAAATTCCATATTCTAAGTGAGATTTTCCAATTCAAGAGATATTATAGTCCGGTATGAGTGGTATGAAGGTAGCAGTTGATACCACCAACAGAATAAACAAGAAAGTGGAGAAAAAAGACTTACGAGCAATATCAGGCAACCTTAACGCAGGCTGTTGTATCCAGGGATGGGATTCAATTTTTTTAACAACTGGTTCTGTGGGTGTGGCTTAGATGGTGGGCATGGCTTTGTGGTAATATGACTGGCTGGGCGTGGCCAACTCAACATCACTCACATCGAGGCACGCATCTCCTCGTCTGGCCTCTTGTGACTGTGGGGATGCTGCAATAGTCGTAAGTGTGAAAAATGGTCGTAAGTCACTTTTTTCAGTGCCATTGTAACTTTGAATGGTCACTCCACACAAGCAAAGTACCAGCAAAGGAGGGGAAAAAACTCTAGAGAAGTTCCAGAGACAGGAAGTCTAGTCCTGCCAAGAATGTAATAAGGGTTAATGGAGAGGCAGTTTCTGTAAGCAACACCAGAATGTTTCCTTCCTGCCTTCCTTACAGGATTAGGCCAGTAATTTCTTTTAACAACTGGTTCTCCGAACTTATTAGAATGTTAACAACCGGTTCTAGCGAATAGGTGCGAACTGGTAGAATCCCACTCCTGGTTGTATCATAGTTGCATGTGACATTAAGAATGTGCTGTGATGTAAAGTCAGACTTAACTCCATTAAGCCTAAAGAAATTTTCTGCTTATTTAATGAATCTTCACTAACATTTCACAAAAAGAGTAAGAATACAACAGAAACCAAGACTCCTTTGGAAAAAAATAATCACATCTAAAGATGAATAAAGGACTGCAAGGAAACCTTTTTATTAAAATAACTGAGACTGAAGCTTCAATTAATGAACTACAATTCATGGTTATTACTTTGACTAATAAAGTTTGTAAGTGAACAGAAAGCTTGTAATAAAATAACAGACCCAAAGAACAAACTGCCAGTAGCAAAACCAAAATGGGAAAAAAATAAAAACCTTATCATAAGTGAAATTAGAACATCAACAAATGTCTTGACAACAATTTGCATGTATTTCACTCTCTTTTGGTCCCCCCCCCCCTCTATAATCGAATCAAGGAAGGAAAGCAAACAAATGGCTTTAGAACCAACTTCTTTGAGGCTAACAAAATGTGAAGGATGAACTTAATGTAAAGTTAATTACATTAATGAAACTATCAGTTGTAACACAGACAGAAGAAAAAAAAGAAAAAAATGCAGAGTCTCTTTAGTTTAAGATACCTGGAAACAGGCTAAAAGCAAAACAAACTAGCTGCCACTTTGATGCCCCTTAAATGTTGCTTCTATGGGCATCTACATGACATATAGAATTACAGAATGACAGAGTTGGAAGGGACCTTGGAGGTCATCTAGTCTAACCCCCTGATCAAGCAGGAGACTGTATGCTGTCCAGTCTTTTCTAAAAATCACCAGCGATGATGACTGATGGTAAGGAAAGCGACCCACTAGGACAGGTGGGCCGTCAAATTCAAGGCCCATGGGCCGGATCTGGCTCATAGGGTGCTTAGATCTGGCCCATGAGGCCACCCTGGAAACAACAAAGGACTGGCCTGCAGTGCCTCTGCCAGCAAAATGGAAGTCTGGAGGGCCACATGTGGCCCTCCTGAGCTCCACTTTTGCTGACAGAAGGTTGCAGGAGGCCATCCCAGCAAAAACGGAGCTTACAAGCCCATTTTGTCTGGCAGACTGCTTGGGTCACCACAGGCGCTCCTGACACGAGTAACATCGATCTGGCCATGGCCACCATGACCACCCCCACCCCCTCCCCCCAAGTTCAAACACAACTCTGATGTGGCCCTCAATGAAATCGAGCTTGACATCCCTGCACTAGGAGGGAAGTCATTCCACTAATTAATTGTTCTCACCGTCAGGAAATTCCACCTTAGTTCTGAGTCGGAACTCTCTTTAAAGATCTTCCTTCTGTTACTTCTTGTCCTGCTCTCCAGGTGCCCTAAAGATCAGGTCAACCCCCCCTTCCTGTGACAGCTCCCCAGTCCTGCTCATTATTTCACCCAAAAGCTCATTAACTTCACCCAAAAATGGAATAATCATTTAAAGAAGGAAAACATTGAAATCCAGATTACTTTTGTATTTTTAAGTAGGTATACAGAATATGTAGATCTACAGGTATGCAGAGAGAGAGAGAGAGAGAGAGAGAGAGAGAGAGAGAGAGACTTCAACCTACCTTCCATACAAATGGCTAAGATAAAAAAAAAGGTGAAGACAGCAAAACAAGAGACAAATGACAAAGAAAGAAGATGCTGGAATACTCTGGTGAGTCAGATCAAGTTAAAAATCACCCATTGTCCTTATCTTGGGCACAATTGGAGGCAAGGCCATCTAGCAAGGCTTTGAATATTGCCAATATCCAAAGATCTACAACAGAAAACCAAACATGTATTGGTTCAATGTTTTATTCTGATAGTCCCAAAATGTAAGGCAGCATTGCAATCATCAAAACATCAATGGATGTTGAGCTGAGGACAAAACCACTTAGGCCTCTCTCCTGTGTCAATATTAAAACTAATAGCTGAAACTGGAAACTTTTCAATTCGTACATCCCTCCTTCCTTGATACAAACCATTTTACTTTACAGCACTTCAGCAATGAAGAAGGTTTAAAATGATTGACAGCTATGTGATTACCAACTCCTGGTTCCTGTAAGGCTGGAACAGAGTGGGGATTGCAAACCTTTGAACACTCAGGACAGCTGAAGGAATAAAAAATGATCGACTGCCCAGATTAAATATTTTTCCTGCTTCTATGAAAGTGAAGATCAGGTACCAGGAAAGATGAGTGGTCAAGAGAAGGACTGGATATTTTCTTTCCTCCCAAGCTTAGCTCTTGAAGGTCATCACTGATGTGCTCCTTGCCTCCTGTAACATCACACTTAACCTCAAAATGTCCATAGAGACAGAAATAAACACTGTGAAATGATCCAAGATTTACTGACAGCTCTTTACCAGATGGCCATCTAGTTAGGAGGCTAGCATCAATTTCTCCCATCATCCAAAATATATCTTCTTTTCCATCATGGCAGGTAGAAATTGGACTACCTGCCTCTTGGAAGGAATTCCTTGATTTTCCAGAAGACTCATTCAGAGGCAAATAGTTGCATTACAGAGGCATACTGGAGAAAGGAGAAAGGTTTGGGAATGAGCTATTCATAAGATATAAGACATAAGAATTTATAAGAATTTATTTGTCATTACACTCACAAGCGGGTGCAACGAAATGAGGTGCTCTTCCACAAAGTAAAAACTGGACAAACACCACTAAAAAGAAAAAAATTAAACTAAACACAACCAACCATACAATCATCTCTATGCAATTTAAAAATGTAAATACCCCATTACTCTCAGCCATTTAATTCCACAAAAATCTTATGACCCTGCATTCAAACTCAAAACTGCACTTGGATAAAAACTGTTCTTAAATCTGGTCGTCCTTGTTCTTAATACCCTAAATCTCCTTCTCGATGGTAATAGTTCAAAGAGCTGATGTCCCGGATGAGAGGAGTCATTCAATATATTAAGTATCTTCCTCTTACGTCTATTCCTATACAGTTCTTCCAAAGAGGGGAGTGAGCAGCCAATGATGTTTTGGGCCGTCTTGATCACCCTCTGAATTGCCTTTTTCTCTGCCACTGTGCAGCTCGAGAACCATACACAGAGACAGTAGGATAATATACTCTCAATTGAACTCCGATAGAAGGTAGTCAGTAGACTCTCAGCCAGTTGTTGTTTCCTAAGAATCCTTAGTAAATACAACCGTTGTTGTGCCTTCTTAATTAAAGCAGCGGTGTTTCCACTCCAGGTCAGGTTATTTGTAATGATGGTCCCGAGAAACTTACATTCAACCACCTGTTCCACCCGAACTCCCTCTATATACAGTGGCTATTCAAGAGAAGGAAATGGAAACTATGATAAAAGATAAGAAAACCAAAAGGGTGAGTCAGCTTTAAACCCACTTTTGATAAATTCTTGACTTCTTTTTGTTGGATGTGCTCATATTTTGGGTATTTTATTAATGGAGTTTTGTCTGCTGCCAATATATATTTCTCAAAGTCTTTTTTTTTCTAGAAATAGATTTTTAATTTTGTTTCCTCATCACATCTAAAGTTTAGCAAGGGAAGTGGTGGAACAATGATAAGCAAAATAACATAGTTGGAAGAGACCTTGGAGGTCTTCTAGTCCAACTCTTTGCTCAAGCAGGAGACACTATACCATTTCAGACAAATGGATGTGTGGTCTCTTTTTAAAAGCCTCCAGTAATGAAGCAACCACAACTTCTGAAGGCAAATCGTTTTACTGGTTTACTGTTTTCACTGTCAGGAAATTTCTCCTTAGTTCTAGCTTGCTTCTCTCCTTGATTAGTTTCCACCCATTGCTTCTTGTCCTGCCTTCTGCTGCTTTGGTAAATAGCTTGACTCCCTCTTCTTTGTGGGAGCCTCTCACATATCGGAACACTGCTATCTTGTCTCCCCTAGACTAGACATATCCAGTTCCTGCAACTATTCTTCATATGTTTTAGCCTTCAACCCCTTAATCATCTTTGTTGCTGCTCGATGCATTCTTTCCAGAATCTCAACATCTTTTGAAAAGTGTGGTGACCAAAATTGGATGCAGTATTTCAAGTGTGATCTTGTAAAATGATGATAACATTTCACATGATCTTGATTCTGTCCCTCTGGTAATGCAGCCTAGGATTTCAGTGGCTTTCATTGCAATACCTAATGATACATAACCTTTGTGTTCATTAAAATAGGACAATATTTTGGTGAAAACTCTGCCATTATGAAGGGCTGGAGCCTGCCAAACTACCTTATGAATTGTTCAACTGCCCATAATATTTGTGGTTTTCATCAAAGTGGGATGGAACTTATTAGAAAACTAGACAGTTATTGGCAAAGAAGCATACCATGTTTTATACAAATGAGTGCAGATTTTTTTCATGTTTTTTGATAAATTGTCACACTAGTTTTATAACGTAGTTTTCTCATGAATCTTTTCCGATACACACATCCAAAAGCCACAATACTCTTTCTATCCTGCTTCTCAAAGTTCAGCTTCTCACTACTTCTACTCTAACTGCTCTTGAAAGCCTTAGTTGGGGTATCTGTTTTTTTACATCTCCATATTTAGTTTAGTTTAGTTTACTTTATTCTCACTGCACCTTGTACAACAAAATTAAATATATTTATATTTACATTTACATACATTAGATAGATAGATAGATAGATAGATAGATAGATAGATAGATAGATAGATAGATAGATATAGAATATAGATATATAGATATATGTTTCAGTATGAAATGATAATGGAACGCATTTCACTCTTCCTCTTACCCTGTTCCTTCTCTACAGTGACTTTCAACATTAACTTTACAGTGCCTTTTGCTTTATATCAGCAATAAAACAGTTTTTTTCCCCTAGCAAAACCCTTTTATTTACTATGATTGATTTATTCATTGTCATTTATATGGCACTTAGCTTGCCCCAAAGTTTGCAAGCTTACAAACACCACAAAAGTATGATCAAAATAATAACATAAAAAGTGTGATCCAAATGAGACATCCAATATTGATAACGATAACATCTTTTTGTTTATCATTACACCAAGGAAAACTATTCCCTGAACTCAACTTACTAGTGATCTCCAAAGTCTTCCTGAAACAGACACATTTTAACCCTTCTCAAATGCCAGCAGGGCTGGTGCTGATCTGATATTAGGTGGAACAGCATACTAAAGGAAAAGATCAGCAATAGCAAAGACACTGTAGGAAGTTAGCACCCACCCCTCTTCTAGAAAACTGAAATATACTGGGAAATATTAAAAAGGCAGAATATTTCCCCTAAAAAGAGTAGAAACTCAGAAGCAGAAACTCACCTCAGAAGCAGAAGCTCACCCCCCACCTTTGCTAATGGAGGCCTAGGCCAGAGTATTCTACATAACAAATGCCTCTACCCATCTCACCCCCTGGCCTGGGAAGATTGTATCGACCAACACTCAAGTGAAACTATGTGGTCCAGACAAAGCCTACAAAGTTAGCTAAGACCCCCGCCCCCTGGGAGTCTGACAGCCAATGGGATACATTTCTTTCACAGGAACAGGAAACACTAAGGTGGGGCCCAACAGAGGTTATAAAACTAAGGGTCTCTTAGCCAGGGTTGCCATCTGGCCGTTTTTCCGGCCAAATTCGAGAAATCTGGCTGTATAGAAATCTGTTTGGCCGTGAAAAAAATCATGTCTCCGGCCAAATATATTTGGCCGGAAATTTGGCCGTATGAAAGTTGCTTGACCGTGAAATCGAAATTTTGGCCGAATACCGGTTTTCAATACAATATATTTGCATGAAAATGACTGTCAGATCATCCTTGGCCCCGCCGGAGGAAAAAGTTTATAAACAAGGGCCTCTGCCAGGCGTCGGGCATGTGACTTGGAAAGAAGGGGCGGGCAAGGGCGGAGGGAGCGAGAAGCGGCTGTGACAGTGCCAGCCCCTGGACTCCGCCCCCCTCGGCTCAAAAAAAGACCAATCAGCGCTGCGAGGCTCCTCCACCTGCGGCGCGTGACGTCCCCTCAATGGTCCTCCTCCTCCCCCCTCCCCCTCCGGGGGAGCGTGCACGAGCTCGGTGCGCTTCCTTGCTTGCGGGGCGGGGTCTTTTTCTCACCCCGCCCACTCCTTGAACACTGAATGCGGAAGTGTTCTGGTTTGCTGCGGTGGAAGCCTAACAGCTGCTTTGAAGCAATGGAGCGATGGGGGGGGCTGCTCCTCTCTTTTTTTAATCTCTGGGGTGCTTCTTCCCCCCTCAAGCCTTATTTCTAAATCTGTAACAACAGTTAAAAGACAGTAAAAACAGTTAAAAAAACAAAAAACAATATATCCTCATGTTATATTGCATTAAAA
Source organism: Notechis scutatus (assembly GCF_049901735.1). Classification (NCBI taxonomy): domain Eukaryota; kingdom Metazoa; phylum Chordata; class Lepidosauria; order Squamata; family Elapidae; genus Notechis; species Notechis scutatus. The sequence continues at coordinate 95,802,734 of NC_142013.1, read as the reverse complement.
AATTTGGCCGGAAAATTTGGCCGTGAGAGAAAATAATTTGGCCGAATTTGGCCGTATTTTGACTTGAGTTTGGCCGCAGAGCCAAGCTGTGATCTGGCAACCCTGCTCTCAGCATCTCAGCCCTTTTTCCTTCTTTCTTTATCCAGGGCATGTGATCTTGTCCACCATTAAACCATCTTTCCAAACAGCCTCCATGTTTCCAGTGTCTTTTTCCCCACTTGGAACTGAACCCAGAAGGATAATTCTTCCAACTACTCAGTGTGACCATTATCAACAGTGGAAGGTTTGAGAAGAAACTGTGCTCTGAAGATCTTAATACCTCAACAGCCTCATAAAAAGAATGTGATGTTCTAAGCAAGCTGGTTATGTAGTACTTTTCTCACCCATTCAAAACAAGCCACACCACTTACATGCTGCCTTTGGGACAAGTAAAAATCATGGATATTTAGTCTTGCTTTTTCTGATTGATACAGTTCCCATGCAGTCAGTAACTCCTTTACTTCTCTGTGCTGGGACAAGAGGCTGAGAAGAAGAATATTTTTCCGTGTGCTTCCCAAAAATCGAGTAACCTGGCAAGAAGAGATTCCAGTAAATCAAAATGGGCTACATTAAATTTTCTCATGGATCAGTAAGAACAAATGCTTTCATTAAACTATAACTGGGAGAAACAGTCAGTCTCCACCCAATTAGCCGTGAAACCATTTTTAGCGGCCTCAAGATTAAATAAAAGGATTGTGGTAATGGACCATGCATATGTGTATTAGAGAAATAAAACATTTTGAAATCCAGCAAAGACTTTGGAAGGAACAGACATTGCCAATTTATATCAAGTATAATAAGAGACAGGTGTTCAGCTATTAAAGTCATGATTGCTGCGGCAACCACAGATGATCAGGGAAATCACAGCTGTTGCTTAGCTCGGAATTTTGTATTTACCAAGAATTTTCATTTGCTTCTCTAAAATACGTTGCTGATGACCCATAAAAGATGTTGAGGAAGTAAAAGCATGTGGTAATTTGCAGTACCCTAAGAGCATACAGCATACCCTAAAAGCATACAGAAAACAATCTCTTACTTCATTAATGCAGAACCTTTTGCAGAAGTAACTTATGCCGTTAATTATCAGAATGCAGTTAAGAACAATCTTCAACTTCTTATTTATGTTATTTAAGCTGGAAAAAAAGCTTGTCTAAGTAGCATGAGGGGATGAGTGAAAATTTGCTTTCTCACTGTTGAGGCTCTCTTTTTTATGGTTTCACTAATATTTCCTGGTTGAATTGCAGATGTGTCAATCTCACTAAAAAAACAGGTTCACATGATTGCCCCAAAATATATGGGATTATAATGTGGGCTCTCACAGCATTACCTTTGATTTTGTTGGACTCATCAGGCTAAGTGATGAATAGAATTACTTTGAGTGGGCTCTAGAAGAACACAAGAAAAATGGGAAGTGTGTCAAAGAGGAGGGAATTGGTTGAAAATTGGACTTCATTAAATTGTGAGGGCCTACTCAAAACCTCTTCAGATGCTGTTGAAATTCACTGAAAATCTTAAATTAGTCCTTTTTTTTTTGCTAAGAACTAGAAAATGCATTTTCATGAACAGAGGCTGTGGATTCTGTATTGTTTATGATAATAAAATAGCATATTCTCTTCTGTGACTATTAATTGTCACTGTTATTACGGGTATTTTTATTATTATGTGATGACTATTTTCAGAATAATAATATAAGTGAGAAAACTACTTTTAACACTGAGCAGAAAAAATGTCCTGATTTTTTTCCACTGGCTTTCATTCAATTTAATGAAAAAAAATCAAAAATGTTTTTCAAAGGAAAAAAAAAATTGAGAAATACTCAGGAGTGAAGCTGAGTATGAATGCCCTGTCTTTTACATGTAATCATTTCCTGCACAGATTATGGACTCCCCGGTTCCTGTGTTTCAATTAAATTCCAAAAGAAACTTTCATGAGAGTGGTGGATTCAATTTTTTTTACTACCAGTTCGGTGGTCATGGCTTGGGTGGGCATGGCAGGGGAAGGATACTGCAAAATCTCCATTCCCTCTCCACTCCTCAGGGAAGGTTTCTGCAAAATCCCATTCCCACCCCACCCCACTAACCTGCTTTCCAGCTCCGTTCTCCTGTGCAGGGCAACAAAAGAAAGACCAGTCGATTAGCTGGGACTCGGGAGGCAGAGAATAGATGGAGGCAGGGCCAATCAGAAGTGGTATAGAATCATGAATCAGTGGAACGGATTACTTCTGGAAGATGTAGATGTTCCACCGCAACCATTTGTCTAGAATAGTATATGGTATGGTCTCTTGCTTGAATAGGGGGTTGGACTAGAAGACCTCCGTGATCCCTTCCAACCCTATTAAATTATGTTCTATGAAGGAATCTTTGGCTTTTATAATGCCAGTCCTATCCTTGACAAGTTGCTCAAAAAATTTCCTCATCCAAAAAATAATTTCAAAATAACTTTCATCCAATCTTTCTATACTTGATGGATATTTTCAAATCTAAATGAGTTTCCTTCTAGCAAGAATGCAGCATTCTGGCTTATTTTAAGGAAAGGTCATCTGAAATGGCAATTTAACTTCTTGGCTATCCTTTAGCTGTAATGCTTTGGCTTTGGCATGAATTTGCACAACAAATACAAGTTATAGAATGTGACTTTCCAAACTCCACCTAGTTCTTCCACCATTATAACACCATTTACTGGTCATTTGTCTCTTTAACAGGCGCATTCACTAGGGACAGGTTTAGCAAATTAAAATTGCATCTGCAACATGGGATCAAAGTCTCTTATTACATGCAACTCAAATATGAAACATGTAGGATTTTCATCACATTTCTGGGACTGTGGGACTTTGATCAGCCTGGTACTTGCTAAGAATTCTTCAAGGATGGTTAGATTCCTCAGTCAAGTCTTCTAATAGCAAACTGCTCAAACTGTATTCTGAGCTCTTTAAAGCCTAATTTTCACCTATACTTTAGTGATCTCAGCGATGGCACCTGTGGAAAAGAACAGCATCTCTGGCAGATGTGTATCAGGATTCTGAGAGCCAAATATGACCCATTGGCTGCTCGCCTGTCTTGCTAACCCAGGGTTGTTCAAACTTGACAGCTTTAAGACTTGTGAACTTCAACTCCCAGAATTTCTCCTCCAATCATGTTAGTTCAGGAATTCTGGGAGTTGAAATCCACAAGTCTTAAACTTGCCAAGTTTGAAGACCCTTGTGCTATATTAACATATTGCCTGGGGTTGTAATTACATTCTTTGATAAAGAAATTACAGAGGGGTAAATTTGTAATAGTGGAATATCTTGCCACTATTGATTGATATATTCTGTGGACAGTTTATTCTTATGTGACAAATATGAATAAATAGATGTGTCCAAGAAAAAAAGGAGAATTGTCAGGAGATACAAGAAAGAAATAATGGCTTAAAAGACAAGTGACAAATAAAACCCTGCAGTCTGGATTTTGCACATGCTGAGATCTTGTCATGTCCATCACCAGTTTTTGCTCTTAGCCTTGTTCATCTCTTTAACTGTCACCACTATTGACCTAAATATTGACCTTAACATAATCTTTCATCTTCATTTTATGAAGGAAAAAATGCTACTTGATGGATGTGTAAACACTGCATGGAATTGGCTGTACATTTGTACTAAAATAATTGAAGGCCTAATTTGTACACACTGGGAATCTTATGTGAAGTCTCTGCTGAGCATGAAGTCTGTTGTGTACCTCTGTTTTTATTCTTAAATGTGTTAGATACAATCAATGTCACTGGTAGCATTTAGGAGTATGTGCATGGGACAAGATGTTCTAGGTGGATCATGTAACTATTCCTCTTTTAAAAGATATGTGACAAGCCTCCAGAAACAATCAACTAAAACGATCAAAGAAAACATGAAGGAACGGTCTGAAAACCGTTTTGTCAATCAACACAGAAGAACAAACAACAGTGTTGGAATCAAGTATAAGAATGGAATCAAGTACAGAAATGTCCAAGTACCTTATCTATCACAGCATATGGCTGGTGAGATGATTGCTAGATTATCATCTACGGACTATTGAACTACAGAATAATAACTCCGACAATTTTTTCTTCTTCATCATCATCTTCTGTTCATTTCTTCTGTGTTTGATTCTTGGAGATTGCCTGGACAAGTCTGTGCAGTTTTCTAGGCAAGTTTTTTTTTTTTCAGCAGTAGTTTGTCATTGCTTGCTTCCTAAAACTGAAAGAAAGTGACTAGCCCAAACTTACCCAGCTGACATTTTGTCTAAGACAGGAATACACTTAGTCACAATCGCCTGGTTTCTAGCCTGATATCTTAACCACAGCCTCTCAGGTGTGAGAGTAGAACACCCTTAATTGTAAAGTTGAAAAAATTGTGGATGTGTTTTAGAGAAAAAGGTGGTTCAAGTATATTATTTATCACTATTCTGGAGAAAAAGAACCAGTAACATTAGTACCAAAACAGGCAGATATGGTATATTCTTAACTCTAGTAGAATAGTCACTAAATAAGATGGGAAGTGAAACACACAACACAGAGAAGGGGATGTAGGAAAGAGGGATCTCTTAACAGTTAAGACTAAAACCACCATCTACTCTACATTTGTCATATTTTGAAATACTCTTCTTTTTCAACCCCCTAGGGCAGGGGTCTCCAATCCCCAGGCTGTGGACCATTAGGAACCAGGCCAGTGAAGAAACAGGCAAATGTGCAAAGCTTTGTGTATGCATGGCCACCCCCACGAAGCCACTGCCACAAGTCCACCAAACCATAAAGGTTGGGGACCCCTCTCCTAGAGTAAGTTTCGCTGAATGAAGAGAAGAATTAGGGGGGACATGATAACTGTTTTCCAGTACTTGACATTCTCCAAAACACTAGAGGGCAGAACAAGAAGTAATGGATCGAAGCTTCTTTAAAAAAAACTTTTTATTGAATTATTAAGTATTATAAAATACAAAATACAAATAGAAAAGCAGTAAAGGGGGGAAGGGGGAAAAGAAGTGAGAAAAAGAAAAAAAAGAAAAGAAAAAAAAAGCATTGACTTCCAACTCTTTCTGTTACAGTAAAATAAGGCAATAACACTGAATCACAACTTTTTGCTTTTTCATAATAATATGAATGAGCCATTTCTATAAAGATCTGTCAGTCTAATCAGTAAAACGCAAAGTCAGAGTTTCATTCTTCTCCATGTGGAAACAAAAGTACTTATATTCTTTTCTTTAATCAAAGTGGTCAGATTTGCCATTTCAGCCAATGGATGGAAACAATTGGATGGACGGAAGCTTCTTAAAAAGAAATCCAACCTACAAGTAAGTGAGAACAATTGTGGGAAATTTTTAAGAAGAAATCAATCTGATAACTATTTATCCAATTGTATAAGATCTCTAGCCTTCAGCAGGGGGTTATAGTTGTAGTAGAAGACCTTCAGGTCCTTTCCAGCCCCATGTTTCTATGTTCTAAGTTCTAGAGTTCTCTTATCTCTGACATGGCACTAGTGTCAAGGTCTTCTGCTATAAAATATATTGTGGAACTGGTCTGCAGCCTTTGGGATACTAGGAACTAGAACATGTAGCTAAAATATGTCTTCTACTTCAATTAAATTGGGCTTTATGAATGAGACTATATTAATAAAAAATATAATAAATGTTGCAGTACACAATGAAATAAACTTCATAATAATAAGGTGAATTCAGAAAGGCATTTGTATGTTCATCAGATCAAAGCTGCCTTTCAAAAATTTGAGTTCTGCACATAATGTCATATTCTTACATATTCTTCATTAATCCATTAACCTTAAAATGTTCATAATTCATGCATGCTACAGGTTGACAGGCCAGTATTCCTGGCTAATAACGTGCAACTCTAGACCACATTTTGAGCAGGAGAAATGAATGTCATTTTCCTGTTCTTTTCCTTCAGACAACAGTTGCCTTCTTAAATATTCTAATAACAGCAACCTTCTTTTATGAGGCTGCCCTATATTTTATATTTGTCTCATCAGATGCCACACATGTAGCTCAGTTTCATTTTAACTGTCACACAAAGGTCATTTCAGATATTTAAGTATCCCAGTGAAAATCACTGCCAACAAATGTGACATTCAGTGTGACGATGTTATAACATTTCATTTAAAAAATCTGCCGTGTTTCCTTCCTACTTTGCAAGATGAAGAGAAATATTTTATTCAGAAAGAAAGAAAGAAAAATAGCCAATGACCTCTATAAACAGGGCATAAACCAGTGATGGGGTTCAATTTTTTTTACTACGGGTTCTGTGGGCGTGGCAGGGGAAGGATACTGTAAAATCTCCAGTCAGAGGTGGTATTTGCTGGTTCTCCAAACTTCTCAAAATTTCTGCTACCAGTTCTCCAGAACTGGTCAAAACCTGCTGAATACCACTTCTGGCATAAGCTAATTTAAATATGAGACATATACAGTAGTTGTTACATTTTGTACCCAAGAAATAGAATGAAAAATGAAAAATGAAAAATGTGAATGTGAATGTGAATGTTTCCAGGGTGGTCCCAGGGTCCAGATCTAAGTATCCTGCAGGCTAGAGCCAGCCTGCGGACCTTGAGTTCAACACCCCTGATCTAGGATACCTAGATCTTTCTCAAAGTTGCTGCTATAGAGCCAGGTGCATTTGGTTTTACTTGCCTGTGTGTAGGAACTTACTTTTCTCTCTCATCAGTGACTTACTTCCTTACTAATCAGTGTAGTCAGCTCTTTGATCCGTTGAGTGAACATGGCCATATCTTTATCTCTTCAATGTTGCAATCTCAGTCTTTTAGCTATAGTAACAACACAGAGAATCCATTTATGTTATTCAGTTGTTAAATTCCATCCAGTAGGTGTGTAATAAAATAGAATATTACCCTCAGGAAAAAAAAGTAGCTTCTCTGGCACTAGGTTGCTAAGTCCTAAAACTTAGTAAGTATAGGAGATTGTAAATGCATGTACTTTAAAGAAGGTTGTCTTTATTATATTTCCTAAACCCGTGATGGCGAACCTATGGCACACGTGCCAGAAGTGACATGCAAAGCCATCACTGCTGGAATGCAAGCCATCGCCCCAGATCAGGTCCACTGCACATGCACCTCCCGCCAGCCAGTTGATTGTCAGGTATCCGTTGTACATGTGGGGCGTGCACAGGAGACACACGTGCATACGCAGAGGCACATGCATGTGCAGGGAGTGAGGGAATCACACGTGCATTGCATTATGGGTGCAGATACGCACATGCACGCGCACACTTTTGGCACTCAATGAGGAAAAGGTTAGCCATCACTGTCCTAGACAATATTTTTGTAGAAAAACATAATGGAGTCCAGTAAATTCTAAATATTTTTTTATGTAAAAATCACAGGCTAACACACACACTAGGTCAATGATGGCTAACCTCTTTAGGCTCCTGTGCCAATAATTGTGCATGCCCTTGTGTTTGCACGCTCATGTGCCAGCACCCAGAAGGCAATGCGCACGGGTCCTCCATGCACCCTGCACGTCCATGTGCAAACCCCCCCAAGTGCACAGTGAATCTCTGTGCGTGCACATGCATCTCCTGAGCACCTCCGCACCTCCCTGTGCATGTGCACCAGATCCTCGACAATCAGCTGGCCAGTGCCCACATATGCACAGTAAACCTGTTCTGGTCGAGGGCTCACATGCCGGCAGTAATGGCTCTGCGTGCCACTTCCGGCATGCATGCCATAGGTTCTCCATCATGACACTTGGTATAAATGCTCTCCTACTGGCTAGCCCATTGAATGATCTAATCTTTTTATTCCACTCATTTCTTAGGCTCTGCATATGAAATTGATTTTTTGATAACAAATATCTATAAAAACTATACATATAAATATGTGGTTGAGTTATGTGATCCATGCCAAGCCTATATTAGGCTACAGTCATCATCTTTAGCTGCATGTAAACCAGACAAAACGTCTTAACATTATGTCTAATTCTGCTTATCTCTGGACTGTGGCAAACATTCAGTTTGCTGTCTTGCAGAAAACTACCTATAAAAATTGTAGATCCTATAATCTCTGAATACTTTTTAAGAAAGGATGGAGTATCATTTTCATTAGCTTTCCTGAAGACTGCACGAGGTTGGCCTAGATTATCTTTGTGATGCCCTGCAATTCCACAATTAATTGATTTGATCAAGAGTGAATGAGCAAGCAATTAAATGAGACCGACGTTGTAAGAGATGCATGCCAGGCTGACAAGGAATAAGTAAGGAAGAGAAACACAGGATGGTGTGTGGAAAGGACAATGCTCCAGGAGAGTTAGCATTCTTCTTGCTGTTCAATGTTTTATCAGCTCTTTTCTAACTGGGTTGAACACTGTTCCAGAATAGTACTACTCCAAAGTAGTTCAATTCCAAAATCATTTAAATGTACCTGCACAAAACGCTTGTGCACAAACAATTTAAGGTTTGACTGGTCATTGATCTAGTCTCTTATCAAATCATGCCTCATCCTCACCTCCAACTTGTATTAGGTAGATGATAGGCTTTCTCACTGGCTGGTGGCATTTGTTGGGGTGGCAAATGAAAGCAGAGGAGTCCCACAGCCATTTTCCTTGATTGCCTATGTAAAAAATTTAAGGCATCACTACTACAGGGCCTTGTTACTGAGACAAAGCAATGCTCAGTGCAAACGATGCAGGACGCCTAGCGCTGAAGGCACGAAGGTTAACCCAGCTGTGAGGAAGAGTCCTTTGAGATACATTTCAAGCACAAATGACAACGCTTGTTGTTCTTCCACGGTTCGCAAATCACGGCTGATAAAGTTAACCCCAGTCACCTCAGCTTCTCTTCTACACACACATTATTTGTGTGATGCTTTGCAATGCAAGTCCGTTTCCACGCCCTTGATTTAGATTTCCAAGCAAAGTAACAGCATCGCTAGGTCACCACTCTATCACACTGTTCCTTTGTTTCGAATGCCATGGATTATTGATATGGCTTCCCTACATAAATCTTTGTGTCTCTTTTATGAAAAGGGCACTTGGCTGGAAAATCGACTCTGGCTAGATAAAGCCAGTCAATTCTACATGAAAAGTACATGAGAGATTCAAAACAACCTTGATGTTTAGAGTTATTTCTAAGAGAGCTGGTGATACTGAAACACCAATATTTATTGCAATACCAACATACACATACACATACACATACACACACACACACACACACACACACACACACACATTTTTAATGTCCTTCTCTGTTATAAAGAACAACAGAAACAAAGCAAGAAACCAAGAAATAGCTCTGTGGACATCGATGGATTAAAAACAGATATAGAACATAAAATAATAGAGTTGGAGTTGGAGGTTGGGATTCTAGGGCAGAGTTAAAGTAAGCCGCACTTTGCAATTGTTCTTTTATTTTTTTCCTGGGCCTTTGACTGAACAGTTGTAGAAGAAGTGAAAGTCGTGCTTTGTGAGATGCAGCTACTCCTCGACTTAGACAACAAATTAGCAAAATTTCTATTGCTAAGTGAGAAAAGGCTATTCCATTGATGAATTGTTCTCACTGTCAGAAAATGTCTCCTTACTTCTAGGTTGGATCTCTCTTTAAAAAGTTTCCACTCATTACTTCTGGTGCTTTGTAGAATAAGTTAATCCCCCTTTCTTTGTGACAGCCTATCAAGTACTGGAAGATAGTTACTAATACTCAAATTCGTACATCATGGTTTCGTTTTTTTCTGATTCACACAAAAAGTTTCAATTGGCATTAAGTTTTGTTAAAGCTGTAGATCAAGTTTAAAAAATGGTTTTATTTTATAATTAGAAAAAGTCCACCATTTTTTGCTATGAACAGCTTTCTTGTCTATTGTCATTATCTTGCTTTTTGGTGAGCTTCCCAAAATTTAATTCTACATATCTCCATAGATCTGTTATAATCAAGGAAAAAGTGAAAACAAATAGTTAGATATTCCCATTTCCTTATCACCCCACTCAAAAGCTGTTAGCAAGATCTTCATTTTCATGACTTATGGGGAACAGTTTCCTGAGGATCCAATGGATTGGGAGCCAGCCTCCTTCTTCATCCAAACTTAGTATAGTGCCCCACAACAGTTTTTAGAGGTTGCTGAAAGCTATCTCCACCCCAATCAAGCTGAAGAAGTACAAGCCAACATGCCCAACAGAGACATCCTCTGAATCATCCAAGGGGGAATCTGTTTCATAAGTCAGGTGCCATAATGGAGAAGTCATAGTTCCTAGGATCTACCACTAGGATCCAGAGGATCCTGACTCTGCCTGGCTTAGAAAGATGGACAGAAACCATTGGGGAGAGGTGATCCTGCAAGTAACCTGGTCCTAGGCCAATTAGGGGTTTGAAGATGATGTTTGATATCCTTGTCTCGTAGAAGTAGTCCAACTCATGCTGGGCAGCTTCTTGGAAAAGTAAAAAAATAATCTTAATCCCCTAACAAGATATATGGAAAATGAATGAAGTAAGCTTACATAAATGTTGTCTATTAGGACTACTTTCTTTTTAGAACATAGTTTTTTTTAGATCAGCAAATTAAGATGGATAAAAAAAAAAAAAACCTTAATGGACTTTGGGCAAGGATACAGTCCATTTCCTGAAGCATTAAGAAACTATGGCTATGAATCTCTTACAAATTCTGAACATACCACTACAAAACACTCTTTTATCCTGGTCCTTGTAACCAAAGAGCATATAAAGGGGCATTTAGAAGCCAGTGTCAGTTTAGAAGCCAGTGTCAGTGCCAGAAAATACCATTATCATTTTTTCTCAACAAACCAATCTGAGTGTTTGAGTGTAAGTTATATAGGGTTCCTGTCCTCTGCATCTCAAATAGCTTTCTTGCTTTCTTGTGTCCACTGAATTTTAATTGTCATCAGCCCATTTTCTTTTTTTTTCTTAGATTTAAACTTTATTTACAAGAATTAAAAACATACAAATTTAAAAATACAAAACCAATAGTGTATACATAACACATTCCTCTTTACATTTGATATCGAATCTGATACGTCCTAATAGTCATTACTGATACTTCTCACATTTCCATTTACTATCACATCTTAATCACTAAGTAGCTCACAATACTCTACTAATCTTCTCGTTGGTTTATAACTATTTATTAATAATACATTCATATTTTTAAAATAATAAAAAGATATAGTGAATATATAATGCTAATAATAATAATGTAGAAGAAAAGAGGATTTAACACCTTTGTTATTCTTATACATTTTATATAGACAGCTGAATATAATTTGTTTCTTGGGTTCATTTATGTGTTTTTCCTTTACAGTCTACCCAGTTGTACCATTTATCCCATATCCTAAAATAATCTGTGTCTTCCTTCCCATTGATTTTGAGTGTGAGCCTCTCCAATTAGCCCATTTTCATTGTTGATCTAAGATGTCCACAAACATCCACAAACAACATTTGTCCAAGACTACAGGCATATGATTCATATTCATTTAAATCAGGGATAGCATCCATACATCAACACTTAACATTGTTGGGCAAGAGGTGTGTGTGAGAGAGAGAGGGGGAGGGAGAGGGAGAGAGGGAGAAAATAGCTGGGGAGATATTACATATGTATTAATGGGTTTTTAAGAGATAAATTACTTTTGTTACTTTGTTGTTTAATTATTGTCCCCCGCCCCCATGATTGTATCCCAAATGACACCCATTTTAACAATCTTGCCCAGATTGGCTCTGGGGTCCAAAAAAAAAGAGGATGCAATGAGATTTCACATTGCCTGCCTACCCACCTGTGTTTTCAATGAAGGACATTGGTGCAAACTTCCAGAATACACCTGGGATTAATTATAAAGGACAGTGAAATTTCCTTCTGAAGTAATGATGCCATCCACGGTCTAAGTAGAGACACACACTTCATCCCTTCATGAGGTCCAATTAAAGATTGCTTTGAATCACTTACCCAAGGAAAAATAAATCCTTAGTTATAAAGTTAATGGTTTGGAAGCATTTTAGCTTGTTTTCTTTTTTGGCAATGTTTTTTGGGTATAGGCAGGGAGCAGGCAGATACAAAAATCTTTACCACTCAATTGCTTCTCAAGCAAACAAAAGAGATTAGAATTGCCTCATCAGCCCCCCAATACGATGTTTATCTTCAATCTGATTTTGCCTCGCACTGTCTCTCCTTTTCTCTCGAAGGTACATACTTCCTCCAGTCTCTCACCCTGTGTCTCTTATCCACTCAGACATTTGGTGTGTCACACTCTCTGTCTCTCATATATTCATGCTCTGTCTCTCTGAGAGCTTCCAGATGAAAGAACAGCAGCCAAGCAGATTGATTCCCCCATTCCTCACATCCTAATTTGAGGCTTCCAACATAAACCATTTTAATGCATCTCAGTGCCAGTGCCATTATAGCACGGGCAGAGAAACAATGTCAAAAGGCAGTTAGTGCTACTTCAGAAATGGCATGGTCTTTTGCTTAAGGGGGGAGCTTTGTGCTGTCATTCACGAGGATTCCTGATCCCCCTTGGCTTCTAACTGATAAAATTTCATTATCCTGGTGAGATGACGGCATTAAGTGAAATTTCCCAAATGCAGAACTGTCAGTCACACTGTTTACTGCTACCCGTTTGCTCTCTTTTTATTTTTGTCAAAAGATGGAAGGGATGGACCTGAATGGTGGAATAAGACATTCATTTCTCAATCATTGAGTGCAAGGAACAGTGCTGACTGGCTGATAGTTCTTTGTAAATTCTAATCTCACAAATTTGAACAAGACCATACTTATGATGTCTTTATATCCAGTCTCAGTGCATTTGAAATCTAAATTCAGAGGCAGTGGGAGACAGAAAATCTAGTCATCTGGAAGAGTTTTCTCTCCTTTCTCTTATTTCTACATTTTTCACTGGCCCTCTGTTCCTCTCTATGCTGAAAAGAATTCTGAGCTACACATTTTAAATAGTGGTTAAGAGAGGACATCTACAGGCCTGGGAACACTATAAGTTGACTTTACTAAAAAGATAAAATAAATTCAGAATGTTAAGTCAAACACTGTATTTGGAGCACAATCTGTCTTTGGAATAATCTTTGCCCAGGCACCCAGATTACCCTTAACCTCTATTATTTTGAAAGGCAATGAAAATTATTATTTTTTTCAATAAGCTTTTAGAATTGATAAACTGCCTTAGAATTGATTAACTGCTTACAAGAAGGGGCATTGATGGTTGGGTGGAAGGTAATGGTGTGCTATAAAATGTTTAGGACCCAACTCTGCCATCTCCAATGCTGTTGCCACATTGCTAGTTTCAAAAACAGCTGGTTGGTGTGCCAAGCTCTGCTCTCAACTGGCTCAAAAAATTCCAAAAGATGTAAAACTTGTTTTGATTTTGGTGGTTTTTTTTTTTTTTTTTTTTTTTTTTTTTTTTTTTTTTTTTTTTATTTTTTTTTAAAATTTTTTTTTTTTTTTTTTTTTTTGTGTTTTTTTTTTTGTTTTTTTTTATTGGGGTGGGGGGTATTATATTTGGGGGTGTTGGGATATTTAAAAGCAAAAAATTATTTTTTCTTTATTTAGTATATGTATTTGTGGGGGGTTTGGGGGGTTGTTTGTGGGTGGTTGTTTGTTTGTTTTTTTTTTTTTTTCAGTTTTATATGTAGAGACAATTGCATAGTTCAACATAAATTTGATCTGAATTATGCTTGAATTGTTGTTGTTGCTCTTGTGTTCCATTTGTTTTGTGCTGTATATCTTTCAAGTGCAACAGAAACTAGAAACTGTATCTATGGCTGTCCTTTGAATTTTCAGTAGCTTCCTATCCATTCCTGAACAGTAGCTGCACTGAGACTAAACCTTCCCAATTCATACTTTACCTATCATAATAATAATCAATCAAGTATATTGCAAGAAATAAATGACACTATGCAGATTCTTAGAAGAATTCCTAGGAGTTCATTTCCAAAGATTTATGTCCTTTTTTTTCAGATTTTTTATTGAATGACCACGGGAGTCACTAAAAAACCATTTTGGAATTCAGATTAATTTCCCAAAGAAAGCTGCCAAACAAGCAATACTTTCAAGCTTTCAAAAATGGAACTAGGTCAAACGAGTGTATATCATAACCAGTTTTAAGCTGCAGGACCAGAGTGGAAAAATAATTTGGTTTGCAGGGTGCAGAACAGATGTACCAAGGATCTGATTGATGTTCCTCATGTAAACCCCTGCTACACAGTTCATAAGCAATGAATTTGATTGGGTTTTTTTTCCTGTCTCTCTTTAAGACATTGGATTTGCAAAGTACTGATATTTAGACTCAATTTGCTTTCCATCCTATCAGTTTTCTATCTTGGATGGATTTCTATAATTCTTTAAGCCAACCAGGTATAATGTAATTTGTTTGTGTTGTTTGGATTTTTCCAACTAAGCAGATGGTTATGAGTGGACAGAAAAATTGCAACTCTGTTTTTTAGGAATGTGTATGTCCTTAAGGTTGTTTTGCTGTAGGGATATTAGTTTCCTTTGCAAAAATGTGCTAATCACAGAATAGGGCTACTGCTTGTTCATGCCAACACTAATTTATTTTACATCACATCTTTCTTTCTTTTTTTTCTTTTCTTTTTTTTTGAGATAAGAAACCAAAACCACTCTAATTTGTTTTGCATAATTCCATGCAGAGTCATAATTGTGTAGTTTTTTAAATATGATGTAAACTTATCTAAGTACAACAGAAATTAAAGACTACAATTGCTGGATTTAGTGTGACAGTTACAGTTGCTTTTCTGATTAGTGGCATAATACTGAATATATTTAATGCAACGTGTGATAATAACGCTTGCCAATTTGAGGTTTTGCATGCAAGCTCCTGTTCCAACCATCTGTAAGGAGAGATCAAATGCCAAGCATACTTTCCTCTGCAACTGTCTGAAACATCGCTGAAATAATGTATATTGGACCAGTGTGTGGAGGAGGCCTGGAGAAGATCTACACTGTCTCCTTTTCAATATGCCCACTGTAACAGGGGTGGGATTCGAATAATTTAACAACCAGTTTGTCCAGGGTCATGTTGGCTGTCATGGGAGGCATACCCATCACCATCCTCCAGCTCCACCACACATGCGGGACGAGCCTCCTGCGATGCCTAACCTGACCCTGGGCAAACTGGTTGCTAAATTTTCACCCTTTGCCAAAAGGCTGTTTCCGAGGGTGCTTGTCTGCATGTTGGTCTCATGGATGTTTCAGCCTTGTGGATGCAGCTCCTTTAAAAGGTGACATTTCCAAGGAACGAGAATGAAGTATTACCATAGAGGCAAAGAGTTGTTGCTTCTGAGAGCTCGCGTGGGAAGGTGAAGAATTGGGGGAAAGTGGAGGGAGCTGCTTGCAGGGGGTGTTGGTCGGTCTGCGGGCAAAAGTGAGAAGGGCGAGGAATTAAGTTGGCAGCACGATCAAAGCTGGGCCCAATGTAGGGGAGATTGCAGGGTTAGTTTGGCCAGGCAAATTATTACACCCACCTGTTGAAAGGCTGGAAAATGCCTTTCTTCTGAGGGTTCGATTTTCCTGCTGGGAGAACTCCAGTGGAAGGACACAGGCAACTGCTTGGAAGCTGGTTCTTTTATTTTTCAGGAAGGTGAGAGATAGCAAGAAGTCTGCGTTCCTGGGGCTAGCTGGCTTTGTATAATAAACCCCTGATTTATATACCTTTTTCTCATTTTGTGTGTGTGTGCTTGTGTTTGTATTTCTTAATGTTTTAAATCCTGTCAGGGGTTGTCTTCGTTTCCGCCGGAGGGTAAACTCCGTGGGGTGCAGAAGGCAAACTTTGCAGGGTGGTTTGATTGGATTATCAGTTTCGTCCTAATGTTTTCTTATATTTGTTTTGTGGCAATCTCCTGTCTGTCTCCTTTGCAATATATTTTTGTGTCTTTTGTCTGTTTGTTTAGCTGATTTGGCATGTCTTGTGTTTGTAAGGGTTTTCTTTTCTTGTTTCCTTAGTTTTCTTAATTACTTGGCTTTTGTCTAGGGGGCTTCTTTCAATGCCTTTTATTAAATCTCTTTTCCTATGCAAGTTTGTTTTATGGCTGGCCTGATGTTCCCTTTGGGCTTTTCCTGCTTGGGTGTCACCACTGTCCTCATGAAGTTCCCTTTCCACACACCCTACCACCCCTATCAAAGTGGATCCTGGGCACTGTGCTGCACTGTGCTGCAATGGAGAAATGAGCAACGGAGCAGCTGACATGAGGGAAGGAGGAGGAACAGGGAGAAAAAAAAGGGGAAAGTGGCCTTCTCCTTCCCTCATGCCAGTCGCTCCATTGTCCGTTTCTCCATTGCAGCGCAGCACCCAAGATCCACTTTGAGAACACAGGTGGGTAATTTAACAATTGGTTGGCCTGAACTGGTGAGAATTGGCTGAATCTCACCACTGCACTGAAGTTATAATCTCTAATGATATCAGCACATGTATAATGAAATTAATGGAGAACTAGGAAGAGTTTTAAAGGTCACATATTTCTGTTTTTGTTTATAATGAAGAAGTCAGAGTAATACAACTGTAGAAAAGGAGACCGTGGTGGGTGTTTTGTTTTGTTTACAAAAATCCAGATATATCAATCTCTTGAAATCTATTTAAGTCTGGTTCTCAAGCCATGTACCACTGAAAGAAAGGGACATATGCTAACCTTTCGTCCACTATTTCGCCCAAAATTTTGTTAAGTGGTCAAGTTGATATATTATCCTCTGCTTCTTGGGATGCTTCTAAAATATTCCCCTTCATATATGTCTATGTGATGGCTCAGTGGAATTTTTGAATTACATGTTTTTTCCATGCTTTTTCTATGAGGCATCCAGGACCACCTGCGTTAGCTTATCCTTAAATAAATTTTCTGACAACAAGCATGATTTTTTATCTGTCCCCTCTCCTGCCTGACCTCTGTTTGAATTGCCCAATTCTATCTATCATTCTTTAGATGCAGAAAAATCCCAAAACAGTTTACAGACAAATACTCTCAAATATACTGAGATAGATATGCAATAGAAGCTAGTGATATCATACATCATAATAGCACTATCCGGACTATGCAATTTTATAATTTTCACAATTTGCATAATGATGTTATGGTCACATAAGGTCACCTTTTCCTTCTGCTTAAAGTATACGTGTACAATGATACAATGTGGGTAATTAAATTTATAATATTTTTAAAAATACAATGTATGGTTACAAATCAAAACATAGAAGGCAAAATGAAGTTCCCCCATCTCTTATTATGATCTGAAAAAGAGGAGAGGAGAGGAGAGGGAAGGGAGGGGAGGGGAAAAGGAGAGAAGGGAAAAGGAGAGAAGGGGAGGGGAGAGGAGAGGAGGGAAGGGAAGGGAAGGGAAGGGAAGGGAAGGGAAGGGAAGGGAAGGGAAGAGAAGAGAAGAGAAGAGAAGAGAAGAGAAGAGAAGAGAAGAGAAGAGAAGAGAAGAGAAGAGAAGAGAAGGAATTTGGGAGAAAAACAAATTATTATGATTTCTAAACAGCTAATTATCTCATGGCTATAACAATTGTAAGAAATTTGGCAACTTTTTTCCAGATGTTTGTTGAGCCATCAGCTAAAAGGATGCACAAGATCTCATACAATATTACATTTTATGGGTCAGAAGGACTGATTCATTTGGAGAAAGAGATTACTTTTGTTTTGTTTTAATTGACGATGGATTGCTCCTTTCTCCAATACTAGTCAAGAACATGTAGACATCAGTTTAAGCCCATTTGTGTTAGGGAGAAGATTTCTTCAGCATCACCATATAAAATATAAGAGAGTACATTTACAGTAACACTTCAGCAGAGTTATACTCATTAAAAATTCAAGTTTGGGCCCCCACTTTTAGCACTGAATACTATACCTAAAGTTGTAGCAACAACTTCCGCCCCACAGGGAACTTACCGATGTTCTCTTCTATTCAACTTCTGCTGGGAATTCATTGATGATCTGCTCTACCAAGAATGTGTATCTGCCAGAACCAATTTATTTGGAAATACATATAGGGCTTATAAAGTTCTTTACTCATCAGATATAGGAGGAAAGTCCTCAAAATGAAAAGAGCATATAAACCTCTACTAAAAATTAAGAAAGTAAGGGGACAAATTGGCAGAAAGAATTCCAATTTATTTTTTTGTGCTTACTTGCTTGCTTCTTTCCACCCTAATATCCCTTGATCTCTCAGCAGTTTTGGCTCCTATCACCCACAGAGTCCTTCTTGAACAGCTGTGGGGTTTGAGAATAAGAGGTGCCATTGCAGCTGTCCAAGTTAATTTTTCACTAAGAATTACTTTTCTTTTCCAAAGGATTCCAATGCATATTGAAAAGAAAGTATTAAGCAACCAGCGTAAACAAGCAATAAACTACCTATGGCCCAATAAAAGATCAAAGATGACATTCAATATTTTACTGGGTTTAAAAGAGTAAGGTGGATTGGTGGCTCCAAAGTTTAACTTGTATCATCATTCCAATTGCTTAATGTGAATTACAGAGTGGATTATATTTTCTGATGGTCCTCTTATTTTTACAGAAGAGGCAGAAGTTCCATTTGTTGTTATCACAAAGTCGCATCCAACCCATCACAACTCTATGGACAACATTCCTCCAGGCCTTCCTGTCCTCTATCATCCCCCGGAATCAAGGGTGGGATTCAAATTTTTAACAACTGGTTCTGTGGGTGTGGCTTAGGTAGTGGGCATGGCTTGGTGGTCATGTTATTGGCTGGGTGTGGCCAACTCAATATCACTCACATCAAGGCATGCATCTCCTCCCCTGGCTTCTCATGACTGTGGGGATGCTGCAACATTCGTAAGTGTGAAAAATGGTCATAAGTCACTTTTTTCAGTGCCATTGTAACTTTGAATGGTCACCCCACACAAGCAAAATACCAGCAAAGGAAGGGAAAAAAACTCCAGAGAAGTTCCAGAGACAGGAAGTCTAGTCCTGCCAAGAATGTAGTAAGGGTTAATGGAGAGGCAGTTTCTGTAAGCAACTCCAGAATGTTTCCTTCCTGCCTTCCTTACAGGATTAGGCCAGTAATTTCTTCTAACAATCCCACCCCTGCCCGGAATCCATTTAAGTTCATGCTGATTGCTTTAGTGACTCTATCCAGCCACCTCATTCTTTGTCTTTTCCTCCTTCTTTTGCCCTCAATTGTTCCCAGCATTAGGCTCTTCTCCAGTGAATCCTTCCTTCTCATTAGTATTTGAGTTTTAACTTCAGGATCTGCCCTTCTAAAGAGCAGTCAGGATTGATCTCCTCTAGGACTGACCGGTTTGATTGCTTTGCAGTCCAAGGGATTCACAGGAGTCTTCTCCAGCACTATAGTTCAATGGCGCTCAGCCTATCCTTACGGTCAAATTTTCACAGCCATACATTGCAACTGGGAAAACCATAGTCTTGACTATATACATTTTTGTTGGCAGGGTAATGTCTCTGTTTTTTAGTATGTTGTCTAGATTTGCCATAGCTTTCCTCCCTAAGAGCAAGTGTCTTTTAATTTCTTGGCTGTATTCCCCATCTGTGGTGATCTTGGAGCCCAGGAAAATAAAATCTGTCACTACCTCCATTTCTTCCCCATCTATTTGCCAGTAATTGAGAGGGCCGGATGCCATGGTCTTAGTTTTCTTAATGTTGAGTTTCAAGCCAACTTTTGCACTCTCCCCTTTCACCCACATCAAGAGGCTCTTTAGTTCCTCTTCACTTTCTGCCATTAGAGTGGTATCATCTGCATATCTGAGGTTGTTGATATTTTTCCCAGCAATCTTAATTCCAATTTGTAATTCATCTAGCCCCACCTTTCTCATAATGTGCTTTGCATATAAGTTAAATAAGCAGGGCAACAGCATACAGTATACAGCCTTGCCAAACTCCTTTCTCAATTTTGAACCAATCAGTAGATCTATAGAGGTACATAAATATATTAGGTCCAAACAGAAACAATTTGTACAAAATCATGCAAACATAAGTAATGTAATGAATGTCTGGAATAAATACAGGAAAAGTGTATGATCAAATATTCTCTTCTTGTTTCTCTATTAAAGATTTACAAAAGAGAGAGAGCAAATGAATTCATTTGGTGGGGAAAGAACAATCTGAATTGCAAAATTTGATTATGATAAGACCAAGATAAAGATAAAGAGCTTCTTCTGAAGTTCTTTCTGACTTATTTTCATAGTGGTCTGGATTGCCTGATTGGTTTTGGTATTTTCACATACAAAGCACAGGACTAAAAAGAATTACAGAAACAGCATGGAACGCTTAGAAATTTGAATTTTAAAATTTTATAGCACATAATTTGGAGCAGCTGTGAGGGCTTATCAAGCTACTGAGGCTTGATTCATAAACTGGGGGGAGGAATCAAAGATAGCATGATGAAATGAATATAGAAGTTAGGTGCACTATTAGGTGTGCAACAATGCGAATTTCAATGGAAAAAAATATTAAATTTATTCTGAATATTATACTTAGAGAAAATTGATGAAAGGTTTTATCATTGATAAATAATTCCATTTGATTTCTATTATTATTGGAAGGAATGTTGGAACCTCTCAATGAAAGAATAGCTAACCAAATCCAGAATAGCAAATCTGATCATTTCTAGTCTTAAAAGAGGGATTGTACCACATAGAAAACATGTTTCCATTTCAATGGATCTTGAGCCTGTCTTCTACAGTGTTGGGTATTCTTCCCCCCCCCCCCAAAAAAAAAAAAAGCTTGGTGTCATCTGAAAATTTGATGATTCCCTTTTTATGTCCTCATTTAGATCATTTATGAAGAAATTAAATAATATTGGGCATAAGATAGAAGCTTGGGTACCACACTACATGCTTCCCATCATGTAGATGTAAGTCCATTGAGGACTACATGTTGGGTGCGGTTGGTCAGCCAATGCAAATCCATCTGGGAGTGATGCTGTCTATCCCACATTGCTCTATCTTACCAAGAAATATATTGTGGCCTCCATTGTCTAAATGCCTTACATTGGATTATACTACGTCCACAAATATACTGGTCCACAAATTTAGTTACTTTGTCAATAAGTTTTGTTTAGCATGATCTGTTTTTGACAAACCCATGTTGGCTTCTAGTAATAGCTGTGCTTGTTTATAGGCATATGCAGATCCATTGTTCTTTTCCAGAAATTGATGTCAGGCTGATTGGTCTGTAGCAAAGCTGTCAAACTCACAGCCTGCGGACAGGATGCATCATGTGTTGGTCATGGCCATGGCTGTGCCTAATTTAGCAAAGTGGAAAAAAGTCCCAACATGTCACGTGACACTGCCATGACAACACAAGTTTCACAGCCCTGGTCTACACTATAGCTTCTTGAATCCTTTTTTTTTTAAAAAAAAGATGGGAACCATATCAGCTCTTTTAAGTCCACTGATAGTTCCCTGATGCTCCAGGATCTTTGAAACATATGGGTCAGTGGTTCCAATATCATGTCTGGCAGGTCCTTCAGAACTTTGGGATGTAATCCATCTGGTCCTGATGATTTGAACTCATCTGGGATTAGATAAGTGCGCAATTTTCTTGCTTATCTTGATTTGTATTCCCAATCTGTCTTTTATGGTACTGATTTTGATAGGTTGGACCTTTTTTCCCCCTTTGTGTAAAGATAGATGGAAAGAATGAATTAAGCTGCTCTGCTTTCTCCTTGCTGCCTGTCATTCCTTGCCATCTTCTCTCATTAGTGGTCCATTCAAGGAAATGTCGGTGTAAATCATTATACATTACTGGTGTAAATTTATTGCCATTTTAAAATGTAAAAATGGAACTGGGAAGGAACTGGGAAAATTTTCCCCATTTGTCTGTTATGTGAGTGAGGAACTAGGATGCTAAACATCTTGAAAAATTGTTGATCAGCTGGTGTAGAACAGCAAACAGGTTTCTGAGATACAAAATTATTTTGCACCATAAATATGCTAACCAGGAACAATCTTTCATTAGCACTTCACTTTCTTAAAGCAGTATATCAAAGTTTTACATCAGTTCAGTTCTACAAAGGTTGACAAAACCTGAACTTCTCTCTCTCTCTCTCTCTCTCTCTCTCTCTCTCTCTCTCTCACACACACACACACACACACACACACACACACACACACAGACACTATGTTAGATGGCAGGTCTTTTCTGCAATGCAGTAAAATATTTGGTGTGTGCAGGACAAAATCCCATTTTTTAATCTTTTTAAAAATCTAGTTTATGACTTTCTTATTCATGATCTCTGAATATATTTTTACTGTAAGCCCTGACTTAGAATTTCTTAGGAAAGATTTCTCTTTCAACTATTAGTACAGATCTTTTAAACATAGAATCAGTCTGTTCCAAAGCTGGCAAATCCTTAGCAGACCTCTAAATCTTTCGAAGATGTTATCCAATTACTCTTCATGGTCCACAGGACTGTTCTGCCTTTCTGCGTGAAAAATTAAGTGTTCATGAAAGGTTAGGAACCAATGGAATTGAAAAGCAAAGCTGCACTTCTCTACCTGCAGAATTTCACACGTCCTGCCTGTACAGAGAAATGTATCACGGGGTCTTCCAAGAGATGAATACAATCAGTAACAGTGAAGTCTATCTCATGTTTGAGATAGAACTCCACAAGCGCCAACAAGGCACTTATTAACTTTTCCTAACTAGCATCTAAGAACCCTGTTTATGTGCAGATGAGATGTTTATTGGAATTATTGAGTCTATTATCTGCACCTCTATAACTGCCTGGTTTGGTTCTGCAACCCAACAGGACAGACACAGACTTCAGAGGATAATTAGGACTGCAGAAAAAACAATTACTACCAACCTGCCTTTCATTGAGGACCTGTATACTGCATGAATCAAAAAGAGGGCTGTGAAAATATTTACAGACCCCTCACATCCTGGACATAAACTGTTTCAACTCCTTCCCTCAAAACAATGCTATACAGCACTGCACACCAGAACAACTAGACACAAGGACAGTTTTTTCTTGAAAGCTATCACTCTGCTAAACAAATAATTCCCTCGACACTGTTCAACTTTTTACAAAGTCTGCACTACTATTATTAATCTTCTCATCACTCCTTACCACCCATCCTCTCCCACTTGTGACTGTATGACTGTAACTTTGTCTCTTGTATCCTTATGATCTATATTGATTGTTTCCTAGTATGATTTCATTGCTTATTTGTACCTTATGACTATCATTAAGTGTTGTACCTTAGGATTCTTGACAAATGTATCTTTTCTTTTATGTATACTGAGAGTATTTGCACCAAGACAAATTCCTTGTGTGTCCAACCACACTTGGCCAATAAAGAATTCTATTCTATTCTATTCTATTCTATTCTATTCTATTCTATTCTATTCTATTCTATTCTATTCTATTCTATTCTGTACTATTCTATTCTATTCTATTCTATTCTACTCTACTCTACTCTACTCTACTCTACTCTACTCTACTCTACTCTACTCTACTCTACCCTACTCTACTCTACTCTACTCTACTCTACTCTATGAGATATGATGACAACCAACATTAATAATCTAATGCAGGGGTGTCAAACTCAAGGCCCATGGGCTGAATGCAGCCCAAGGGGTGCTTATATCTTTCCTGTGGGGCCGGTCTGGATATAGCAAAGGGCCAGCCCCTGGTGCCTCTGGCAGCCAAAATGGGGTGTGGGGGCTGCACGTGCCCCCCGTACTCCATTTTCAGCCTGGGCGGCCTCCTGCAGCACCCTGCCAGCCAAAATGGGGCATGGGGGCCGTGCACACACACACACACACACACACACACACACACACCTCATTTTCAGCCTGGACAGACCCCTGCAGACCCCTGCCAGTCAAAATGGGGTGCAGGGGTTAGGGTTAGAGTTAAGGTTTTGGCTGGCAGGATGCTCAGGAGGCATCTGTCCCATCTCCCACCCACCCCCGGCCGGCCTGCAGAGAACAGCTACAATGCTAAACAGATGTTAAAAAGAAAAGATGATGGCTCAAGACCTAAGGAACCTCAAAGTGCAGGGGCCAATGGTTCCACCTCTCCTCTTCCACCAACAGTGACTGGAACTGGCTGCAGAGATAGGAGGAAAACTGCCACCGCATAGTGCCTCCTACTCCAAGTTCCTGAAGCTGGTTCAGAAGAATACCATGGTTGATGATATTGAAGCTCCTGAGAAGTACAGGAGGACCAGAATGGTTACATCTTTCCAAACTTTCCAAAGGTCATCAACAAGTGCAGACAATGCCTTTTCTCCAGCCCTTGAAGAAATCCGGTGTGATACTCCCTGTTCTAGCGGCTATGTTTCAAGACAGCTTTCATAGGAAAATTAACATAAGACTAATGTGAAAACAAAACATAACAAAGAACAATTGTATGACACTTCCTTAAGTTTTAGGGTTATCAAATATATCAAATAGATATCAAATAGTGGCATTATGGTAGCACAAGACTTTGGATTTTATGACAAAAAGGGCTTTATTTATTTATTTATTTATAACCCTATCTTATATTGAATTCTAGGTGGCTCCCAGTCAACAATTAAAAAATGTTAATAATAAAATGACATGTTTCATATGTCTGTTAAAACCATAACCATTTTTTTTAAAATGGCATCAAAGTTAAGCTTCCCCATGCAGTCCACTGTTAAATCTTCCCATCCAACTCACTTTGGGGGGGAAAGCCAGTTCTCAAATGCTTTCTAGAAGGTGAGGGATCTGCTGAACTTCAACAGGAAGAGTATTCCATGGGAAAGGGGCTGCCATAGCAAAAGCATGCTTCCCAGATGCTATAACATTTCAACGTTTAAGAAAAAGTCTTAGCAAAATGCCCATTTTATCTAATCTGCTAGGATAGGGAGGGAGGGAGGGAGGGAGGGAGGGAGGGAGGGAGGGAGGAGAGAGGGAGAGAGAGAGAGAGAGAGAGAGAGAGAGAGAGAGAGAGAGAATTCTTTATTGGCCAAGTGTCATTGGACACACAAGGAATTTGGTTTGGTGCATATGTTGTCAGTGTACATAAAAGAAAAGATACATTCGTCAAGAGTCAAGAATCATAAGGTACACACTTAATAACAGATATAAGGTACAATAAGCAATTAAATCATACTAGGAAACAGTCTATAGAAATCATAAGGCAGTTTCCTGAAAGGAAAACAGGAGCCAGTGCAGTTCATGCAACAGAGGCGAGGCTTTTTTCATCTGCCTCTATTATTTTTATAAAGAACTGAAGCTGGAAAACATATATAATATTTTCCCACATGATGTGAATTAGGCTGAGACACATTGACTGGCCCAAAGTCACCCAGCTGACTTTCATGCCCAAGGCAGGACTAGAACTCACAATCTCCCAGTTTCTAGCCTAGTGTCTTAACCACAAGACCAAATTGGCTGTCTACATGAGTTACATGGGTAAACCTAGAAGCACTCATCACTTGCATGTGTCACTTGGTCACTTCCTGTTAGGTGGAGTTCTGTGTAGGGTCCTTGAAGACCACCTCGAATTTATAACTATAGCTTCGAGGTGGTCTTCAAGGACCCACACACAGAGCTCCACCTAACAGGAAGTGACCAAGGCATGTGTGGCCATGAACAAGACCACAGTTGGCACCCTGGATGAATTGTGCAAGGTCTCTTCAAACAGGGGCCATGATTCTAGGAGGACCCCCTCCCCAATTGAACAACAATCTGGGGGAGTGCCACCCTGTCCTGAGTCAGTAATAAAATAAAAGAAAAATAAAAGAAAAATATCATGCAAATACAAATAGCCTGGAGGTCCAAAAACACAAACCCACTTCATCTTGCCAGGATTGAGTTGAAGCTGGGTTGTCCAGATCTTTACAGTCCACAGGCAATCAGCCAGCACCACCAAAGAATCATTTTTCTCCCTAGGGGTAAAAGTATGTAACTGGAAATAATCAGCATAAACCAATGGATCACCTTCCCCAGTTAGTTCCATGCAGATGTTAAAAAGAAAAGGTGATGGCTCAAGACCTAAGGAACCTCAAAGTGCAGGGGCCAATGGTTCCACCTCTCCTCTTCCACCAACAGTGACTGGAACTGGCTGCAGAGATAGGAGGAAAACTGCCACCGCATAGTGCCTCCTACTCCAAGTTCCTGAAGCTGGTTCAGAAGAATACCATGGTTGATGATATTGAAGCTCCTGAGAAGTACAGAAGGACCAGAATGGTTACATCTTTCCAAATTTCCAAAGGTCATCAGCAAGTGCAGACAATGCCTTTTGATTCAGTGCCTAGTCTGGACCTAGACTAAGAAGGGTCCAGATGATCTGAATCATCTAGAGCCCTTTGTGGATATGTGTCAACTCTTCTCTAAACAACAGCAAAGGGAAGATAGGAGATTGGGCAAAAGTTGTCTAATATTAGTGTGTCCTTCTGAGAATAGGTGCACCACCACCTCCTTCAAATCAGGCAGTATTTTGCCTTCCTGCAAAGAGGTATTTCTCACCACTTGGACCCAACCACATTCATCTGCCATGAGGCCTTGATCAAGACTTCTCCTAACAGCAAGACTCAGACATGTCTTTGTCACCATCAAACCTAACCAGAGACTAACTCTGTGGGCAATGTCAAATGACTTTATCTGATAGATGCTGAGAATATTTCTCACAATGATACTACAAGACCTTCTCCAGCATCTCCTCACCCTCAACTTCACCCTTTTTAGATCATGCAGAAGATTCCAGATACAGTTCTTTTTGGAATTCTGGATGATCCTAAGGTAAAAAGTATGACCTTAAAGAACTGAAGACTGGTAGTGTATCTATACCCTAAATACAGCTTAAATGCACCTTTTGACTTTCAAATCTAAAATACCAACCTGCACAGCCCTAATAAGTATCACCAAACTGTGAACATGATCCTTTTAAGCAGTTGCATCCCACTGTTTAAGTGAAGGAGGGTGGAGAGAAGTAGAGGGATCAATGAAGCTAACAAGATTCTGTGTTATACTGCAAAAAGATCATCAATAACTTCATCATCCCCTATAGTTTCTATATTCTCCTCTTTGCTATTGTAAATGGTAGGGTTTTGAGGACAAAATAACCTTACCCATAACACCATTCCACACCAAAGGAGAAGATCGACCAAGAGCACCTCCATTTCATTAATTTATTGGCCTATATCCAGGCTGCTGCTAATTGTCAATTGAATACTAGCATTATCTCACTTGAATCAGATGTAAAGGAGAGAGTTGGATTTCATTAGCATATTGATGAGACTGCAATCTAGCAGTTCTATTTAAGCTCCAGAATGTATTACAAAGATATGTTAGGACTTTGCTCTGTGTAGGGAAAACTTTAATTAGATTTTAAACTAGGTTGCAGAAATACTGTGTTTAGAATAATCAGACAAGTAACGTCTGTGCAGCGATAATGTACAGGTTGCAAAAACTAGCTTAACATTTGATTTAAAATTATAATCAGTGAAGATATTTAAATTGCATGCATTTCTTTTCACACTGCAATGGAATATAATTAAAAGTTGATGTCAGAACAACCTAGCTGTCAGATAATGTTGAACTAGTGCCCAATAGATAACCTTAGACACACAATGACCTTTCTTGTTTAAATATTTGTTCAATTTGGGGCTGGAAAATAAGGGATTTGCTACATAATCTAATCAAAAGAACTTTTTGTGTTCTGAAAAGCATTTTTATTTCATTTTTTATTACATAGAAGAAATGCATCCCAAGTGTTTGAGAGAAAAGGGTGTCTGAAGCAATGATCTTGAATCAGGAGTGCAGGACACCACAAATGTTCTCATTGAAGTGACTTTAATGCTGGTTTGGGTTAGACTTCTTTTAACTAGAGAATCTCAGAATCTGTAAGAGACATTTCTCATTTATAGCATGTCTATGAGAGATGAATTTCTCTGAATTGTTTGAAATCCATCCTCCAAGGTTCCAAGGTTAAGATGCCTTTTATGAGCTAAACTGACTTCATCTCGTGATGGTTTAGGTCTACCTCTTCTTCCAATTCCTTTCCCTTGCCTTGTTACAATCTCTTACTGATTTTCTAAAATAAAATTGAAATATTCTAAACCTCTTTAGAACACTGGCTGATTCTGGCATGAGACTTCATGAATTAGAGCTTTATGAAGTAGAGATTTTAAAAAATTAAAAAAATTAACAATCTCAAGTTTCTTTTCTTTTTTAAGATTGTGAGATATCACAAGAATCCAGACCACCCCTTGATGGTTTCAAAGAATTAGAATTTTCTCCGTCCCTTTCTAATACTTTCTGAATTTTTGCAACTCAGATGTGCTGTCTTGTTGGGAATGGTCTGCCTTGCTCTCCCATAGCTACGATTTTCTTCCATTTCCCTTATCCATATGGCATTCTGGTGCTTTTTCTTAGCTCTTCCATCTGCTCCCTCTCCTTCTCCCCCTAGGCATATCTCACCCTTCCCTACTTCCTCCCCAGGTCTCTCCTATTCTTCTCTCCATTCCCTTCAATCCATCCATCCATGTGCCTTTGCTCCTTAAAAATTGTGCTTGCTTCCCTACCCCACTTTCCATTGCAGCCATAAAGCTCAACCCAAGGTCTAGCACTTTTTTTCACTTTCTGCCACCACGACCTATCATCCAGATCCCCTTTTCTTCAGGGTGTGGTTTTGTTGTAGTTAGAGTTGTAAAGAAAAGGGAGTTCAGGGAGAGACCCCCCAGGAGTATATGTGTAAAAGGAGAGCTACATATGTGCATATCAGTGTACATACATTAATGTATTAAATTTGGGTCAGGGGCCCAGATACAAGTCCTCAGTTGAGCACAAAGTTCATTGTTTGACTATAAACCAGTCACTTTTATTTAGAATTATCTGTTCTGACCAAGGCTTCCTGAGACCATAATTAAGCACACACTTAGTTAAAACAACTCTTGTTTTATTTCAATGCTAGGAATTATGTTCATTCCCAGCCTGTAATGAGTCCCAAACAGTCCCTCGAGATAAGCACCCACCTTTCTCTCCTTTGAACTGCTGCCAACAACTAAAGTGCCAAATGAACTATAAAAAACCAACCAAAGTACAAAGTCCACTCAGAGCTTCAAGGTTGAATCTGAACAGAGCGAATGACTTTGCTTCCTGCAAAGGCTTCTCTATCTTTGCATGTCCTTTATACCTTATGGGTGGGGCAATCACCTCCCAGCCTTACTTCCAAATCGCCCCTTTTGTCACAGCTGCTCTTGCCTTCTAGCAGCTCTGCGCACAAGTGCACTGGGAACAGGCTCCCCTTGCTCCTCTGCCTCGCTGCTGCCAGACTCCGGAGGTTCTGAAGTCAGCACACCATTCCCAGATGGTCCTGGCCCAATCTCTGCGTTGGATGCAGGACCTTCATCCAAGTCCCCTCCAGACTCCCGGGCTTGTCCCCCTTCTTCTCCATTGTCCAATTCCACTGCCGTCTGCACAGGCTGCCAGAGAACCACACCATTATCTCACTGGGTTGTTTAGGAGATAAAATAAGAGGACCTTGTCCCTCCCATGTAGACTGCCTTCTGTTCTCAGAGGAGGATACAAAAGTAAATCCATTTTACATGCAACAATAATAAAGCAACTACTTTTTCAGAGTTCCATCCTTTTAGAAATCTAGAATTCAAGACAAGTTCTGCAAAAGCAAAACTATCATCCAAAAATGAGTAAGGAATATCCAGAATGACATTAGAACAAACTTGCTGGGCATTGAACAGAAAGAAAATTTAGCTTCTCCGACTTCCAACAGATGTCTGACTGAGAGATGAGGAATTTGCAGAAAGCCACTTCAAACTTCAGACCTCCGTCGTTGAGAGATTTAATATTCAGAAAGTCAAAAGCTTAACCTAATCTACAAACCAGATATTCCAAACACTTCCATAATTGGAAAAACAGCAATAGTATGGATGTACATAAATGTTTAAATCAAGAAATAGATACCAAAAGTGTTGTTTCTGTAACAGATGAAGCAACAATATATGGTGACATATGGGCACTGCTTCAAGTTAGATAGATCTTCTATAAGCATTTTTAATATTAACATTTTGGTCTAGCTGGTATCATCTCAAATGGTTATAGATAACAGTAATTATTTTAGTAATAAACTGTTTAATTCAATCTAGTTTTTGACGGATTAAGCTGTGCTAGTGGGAAATACAGTAAAATTTGGAAAATGTTAAATGACTTTTTACAGTTGTAATTCACATTCATCCAGTTTGCTTAATTCTCAACACTTGCTGTTGCTTGGATTGATTACACTTTTCAGTTCCTATTTCCCTGTAATTGGAACATACTTTACAAGTCAGTTGGATTTGAGCCCTTTTTTTCTTAATGAGCAAAAATACTTTATAAACTCTTCATTCACCTGCTGCCACAATAATTAAGTGAGTCACTGGGACTCAATGCCAAAAATATAGAAGCATTTTAGTGCTGGCTTTATCTTTTTAGGTTGTGGAAAGCATGCTTGGAAGGGTTGGAGACCTGAAGATCCATGGAACTTCATGGATCTACCCCATCCAATTATTTTAGGCAGGGGAAAATTCTATCAACTTAGAAATATAAACGGAAACTGGACTGACTCAAAACAAAACCCCAGCCTTTGCAACCTATGAACAAAAATGCTTTTGGGTCAGTGGTGGGATTCAAATTATTTTACTACCAGTTCGGTGGGCATGGCTTGGTGGGTGTGGTATGGCTTGGTGGATGTGGCTTGGTGGGCATGGCAGGGAAAGGATACTGCAAAATCCCCATTCCCTCCCCACCCCACTAACCTGCTTTCCAACTCCGTTCTCCTGTGCAGGGCAACAAAAGAAGACCCAGCCGATCAGCTGGGACTCGGGAGGCAGAAAATAGATGGGGGCAGGGCCAGTCAGAGGTGGTATTTACCAGTTCTCCAAACTACTCAAAATATCTGCTATCGGTTCTCCAGAACTGGTCAGAACTTGCTGAATACCACTTCTGCTTTGGGTAATGCAAAGGAATCTGAATCATTTTTTAGCAAATTAAAATGACAGGAGGCTGTGCTGGCACCTTGCAAAGGCACAGGTGTTTGAGGAGGATTTGAGACAAAGGCATCTAATTGTAGAACTGAAGTATATTTTAATCACAGAAAGTGCATGAGAGGCTGTAATGGGATGAAGGAATAACCTTGAGGATCAGGGAGAAGAGCTGCAAACATGATGACAGTTAGGAAAAAAAAGTCTAAGACAGAAGTGTAACTTGAAAAAAAAATCCCTCCGAGAAGACCCTCCCTAGTTGTTATGAAGATTAGGGAAGGATCGGGGAATCAAAACGTCTGTAGAGATTCTCAGTCATCCAGGTCATAGTTATCCCAAAGATGCTTTTTCAGGAGGCAACTGGACTTTCTTTGAAGGCTGAATGGTGTGGGAGTAGGAATGGATTTCCAGAGGAAAAAAAATGCAGACTACAGGAACTAGGAGCACTCCTCAGGTGACCCTGAGGACACAGATAAATCTCCAAGTGCTTCAATGACCCTCTAAAAGGATGCAAATGACCAGCTGTCTGCAAAGAATATAAATCCTTCAATTGCCCACTATCCTACTAGAGCTGAAGAAGCTTCTTGGATGAGAAGCGAAATGTCTTCAAAAGAAAAGAAAAAAAACAAGAAAGTCCAGTTGCCTCCTGAAAAAGCATCTTTGGGATGGAGGAAGAACATTCAGACCTGCAAGAATCTGTTACAATAGCCATATAATAAAAGTAATATTAGCTTGTGTCTTTTAAGTTTCCAAATTTGGTCTATCTAGGCGAGCTGACAGAGGTTTATTCTTCTTGGCTGTGGAGAAACCTCAATTAGGGCAACAGGACAGATTCCAATGAGATTGTCCTTTCATGCAACATGTACCAGTAAAAAGATTCATAGAAGTGAAGAAACAGATCCAATGTTGTCAAACACAGACATGTTTGGCTATGTAAATAAGGAAAAATAAGTTAACCAAACTAAACGAAACTAAATGTTGCCAGGGCTCTTTACAGTAAAATGTTTGGCTTTATGGAAAAAGGAATGCCCAGAAAATATCTGTTCTTAATGGTCAGTGCTTTTTTGTAGGTATGTCCACCTCTCTCTTTAAAGAAGACAAAATTAGCAGGATTAGTAGGAAGCTTCTCAAAGGGTTAGTAGAGAAGGCAAGAAGCCATTCATTTTATGGAGATCCTTTTCCTGCACAGATCCATCTGGCCATCCACTTGGAGTGGGCATGCTCAGTTGAAAGTGGGACATTTTCCAGAGATTCCTATGGGGTAATTTCTGAGATGGCCATTCCTGTTGTATAATTTTCTCTTTGTTTATCAATGTATTTTATACACCGTACATTTCCTGGCAAAGTCAGTCTGCAGTAGTTAATTGGCATGGAATGCACTGTAGTTACCTTGCTATTCATGTTTGCTTTGGGCTGAAATTTGCTGCTACACAAATCCTTTGAAAGTTCAACGAAGTTTGGAGACACCTACAAAACACCTCTTTTGACATTCTTGGAGCAGCAGCTTCTTTCTCCCAACTGGCATGGTTGCTTTGTATATCACTCCCAGCTACAGTCTCTCCATATTGTGTACCTCCCCAAAAAAACAAAAAATGATACAGCTGCTCTAATTATTCAAAGACATGGGACAGTGGTGAGCTTCAGGGTTTTGTGACCATGGTCTAGAAAGTAGATTTCCTGACATTTCACCAGGAAATATGGCTGGCATCTTCAGACCACAGTGGTCTGATAATGACCAGTTAGAAGCCATTATGAATAAAGAACTGGCCAAACACCAGAATGACCAATGAAGACTGGATATAAACAAAGAACCAATCAGGGATCAGCCCCACCAACTTAACTATAAATCAGAAACAAGCCTGGCTAAATATTAATAAGAAATCAGATCACCTGGCTATAAAGACCACCTTGCCTTTGAAAGTGTTGTGTGTGTGTGTGTGTCTGTGATATGCTTAGATTCCTTTTTCCCTTTTTCTTTCTTGCTATTGTGTATCAGTTGATCTTTTCTTGTATGCTGATTTCTTTCTTGTAATAAAGGAAAATTAAATAAGCAAGCAACAAATAAGAGGGCTTTTGCAAAGCACTTGTTCTGAAGGACTGGCACAGTCTTAATAATAATTGCTGTCATTATTGTTATGTTCCTGTTTTATACCTCTAACTCTTATGATTTTGCATGAGTTTAATGTTCTATGGATTTAATGGTGCTTTTTATTGTCTATCTTCATCCATTCAGTCACACTGGACATTCTGAGGCTGTCGATTTGTTTGCTCCATTCTTTATTGCATCCTCTTTCATATTACTTTTTAACAAAAAGTGCAATAAAATACTTATAAATAAATATACAAATGAATAAGGAAAATGGCTATTTCATGACTGGCTAAACTGCTTTGTCACCTATTTTGTGAGTACCTTTGAAGCATGTGATCAAAATTCAAGACTTTTGATTAAAATGTTTTAAGGAGGCATATCTGCTTAGACAGGCTGGCAACAGACAGATAACCCAGCTTCTTTCTTGTGATAATGAGCTTTTTCCATTTTCCATTTTATGAGCTAATGCTATTCAACCAATATTTCAAACTTATTGTGCTTTCTACCTTTAGTATGGAGATTGCCGAAAAGTATCCAGATTATATACATACATTTCTGCAGTGAGACAAGAACACCTGAAGGATGAATAACATCAATCTTGACAGCAAAAGCATGCTAGTCAAGGCCCCCGGATTTTTTGTACAATTTTAGTATAATACTATATGTGTTCACATTGGACAGGATCCAAAGTAAGCCCTCCATGTCAGCAGGAATAGGATGAGACTAGACTAGATTGGACAAAAGTGATTGTCCAATCTCTTCTTAAAAACCTCCAGTGATGAAGCAACCACAAGTTCTGAAGGCAAGCTGTTCCACTGGTTAACTGTCCTCACTCTTAGGAAGTTTCTTCTTAATTTCAGGTTGTTTCTGTCCTTGATTAGTTCCATACATTGTTTCCTGTCTTGTCTTCCGGTGCTTTGGAAAATAAGTTGACCCCCCTTCTTCTTTATGGCAGCCCCTCAAATGCTGGAGTACTGCTATCATGTCACCCCTAGTCCTTTTCATTAGACTAGATCTACCCAATTCCAGCAACCGTTCTTTATATGTTTTAGCCTCCAGTCCCCTAATCATCTTTGTTGCTCTTCTCTGCACTCTTTCTAGAATCTCAACATATTTTTTTACATTGTGGTGACCAAAACTGGATGCAATATGCCAGTATGAGTAGAACTAGAACAATATTGTCTTATAGTACTTGTGGTGGACCGAGTGGCGATCTAGTTTTGTAAATCTGTAAATTTTACTGATGGTGGAACTGAGCGTTATTTATAAATGCAATATATCAGTTCTACTGCCTTCCATCTTCATCCGTTTCTAATGTTCTCTGTCTGGTGGGTTCCTGACTAACCCAGATTGCAACTGGATATAAACAGGTTCAAAGTGATATCAGGTAGGAAAGAAGTGAGGATATCTGAAAGATATTTTTTTTCTGTGTACACGGACATTACTTGCACTAGACAACGTTATATTTTTTTCTGAAAAAGCAAATAGAGGAGCCCTTTGTCCATGCTGACCTGAATAGGTTAAAAAGCACCTATTTCCAGAATCCACCAACTTTTTCCACCTCTTCTTTGAGACAGGTACCACATGGTTAAACTACTATAAAAGTGCTAGATATGGAAATCCTCCCCGAGGAGATTTGGAAATTTCAGTGGATCCAGAATGCAGTGACCAGTTTTATGGCCGGTGTTGTCCAAAGGGAGTATGTGACACCTATACTTGATTTAGAAGCCTATGAATTTTTAGATTCAAATTCAGTGCGTATTTGTTCCTATTGAGCAGGGGTATCAAACTCAATTTCATTGAGGGTTACATCAGGGTGCCAGGTGGGCATGGCCAGGGTAGACGTTGCCAGCTCAACATCACTCATGTTGGGGGTGATGCCTGTGGTGGCCTGAGGTGGTATTCAGCAGGTTCTGACCAGTTCTGGGGAACCGGTAGCGGAAATTTTGAGTAGTTCGGAGAACCGGCAAATCCCACCTCTGACTGGAGATTTTACAGTAACCTTCCCCTGTCACACACACCAAGCCATGCCCACAGAACCGGTAGTAAAAAAAAAAAATTGAATCCCACCATTGGCCTGAGTGATCTGACAGTGCAAATGGAGCTGGGGAGAGCCTTGTGCAACCCTCCCAAGCTCCGTTTTTGCTGGCAGAGACTTGCAAGAAGCTATCACAGCCAAAAACAGAGCTCAGGTGGGCCACAGATAGCCCTCTTGAGCTCCATTTTCACTGGCACCTTGGGCCTGTCCCTCACTGTTTCCAGGGCAGCCCCACAGGCCAGATCTAAGCACCCCACGGGATGGATCCAGCCTGCAAGCCTTGAGTTTGACACCCCTGATACAGAGTATAAATCCCTAAATACCTTGGGCTGTGAATTGACAGCATCAATCATAGCAAAGAGTTTATAGTCAACCTGGGAGGGTATCCCATTTATGCAATTCAGTCTCTCTTAAAGGAAGAAGGAGAAAGAGAGAGCAGATGGGAGCCTGTGCATGCTATAATTAACCATGAGTTTAATTGGGCCTGATATGTGAAGTGGGCTTTTATCAAAAGAGGTGATGTGAAAACAGGGATCCAGAAATTATTGTGTTATGATGGACTGCTATACTGAGTTAATAGGGTATCTCTTGCACTAAACCAGTGTCAGCCGTTGGTTTATTTAGGAAACAGCTTTTTCCTTGTTTGGCATATTGATCTGCATTAGGCCACACATTAGATTTAGACCCACATTAATCCCACCTACCATGGTATTGATTATTCTAAGAAGAGAATTGTATGAAGTGAGGGGGGATTGATCACTGTCCAGTTCCCAGCTCTGCTCAGATCATTACAACCTTGGGACATCACATTGTTGGAAGTTAAAACCCACCCCTCTCCTAGGAAAATGAAATATTTTAGGATATACTAAAAAGGCAGAATATTGCCCCTAAAAAGAGAAGTAGAAACTCAGAAGCAGAAACTCAACTCAGAAGCAGAAGCTCACCCCCACCTTTGTTAATGGGAGGGCCATTATGGCCTGGGCCAGAGTATTCTACATAACAAAGGCCTCTACCCATGCTGGCAAAGACTCATTTCTGGCAGAGTTTGGGGGAGAGAAAGCAAGATTTCTGCTGCTTCTGCTGCTTTCCTTGCATGAAGCCAAAAGTCTCTCTCTCTTCCCCTGAGAACAGAGCTGGAGACAGTATAAAGAATGATTGATCGGTAGGAAAACGGGGTGGGGGATTTTCCTGCAGACTTTTGGGAGGATTTTCCCAGGGTCTCTGGTCTGCGGGATTTAAAATTATGAGTTTGGTGGTCCCTGAATTCCAAAAGGTTGACGACCCCTGAAGTAAGCAATATCCTGATCAAGAAACTGCCAAAGAACTGTTGGAAGAAATTTCCTGAGTTTGTTCCCAGCTTGGAAGCAGTCACCAATGCTGAGAAGAAATAGACATGGAAGCCAGCTGCCAGAAAAGGGATCCTTTAATTCAGGAAGGCAAGAAAAGTAGTGACACAGCTTGAACATTCCTGGCTTGTAAGCAGATTGGACGGGGTGGGTGGGTTGTCTCTGAGCCTTTTATGCTTAATTCCCCTTTGAAATTCTTGCAGCTGGATGGGTTTATTTGTGTGCCTCTAGTTAAAGTGATTGCCCTGGATCCTGTCCTCCTGCCTTAATAGGTTAATCTTGTCCCGGGACCTTTGTCTTTCCTATCCTGGGGGTTAATCTTGTCAAGGGCAGGAAAAAGGGACTTCTGGTTTTTGCCTTGGTAAGTTATTTTTAGCCTGATTCCCCTTATCTTAATGACTTAAGTGTTTCTGTTGTCAGCTCTGTTACTTTTGCAGTTTTGAAAAAACTGTTCTGAGTTTTTCTTTCAGCTGGTGATTCTTGGTTTTCTTAAAGGGGAAAGGACTGGCTTGAGTTTCTTGGCGCTGTTTTTTGAGGTTTCTGGTGCTGTGAGGTTTTTGGCACTGTCCTTTTGGGATGTACTTCCCACAGAACCATTAGTAAATAGCCCCACCAAATAATCTCTAAGACTGCCCCCACCCACACAGATAGGCAAGACACCAAAATATAAACTGGGAGCAAATAGCATTCCTTACCAGCACTTATGTTACCTAGTTAGGGTAATGAAATGCTTGCAAGAAAACTAGCAAGCTCAGAGAGCACCAAGGACCCCTGTAGGAAGTTAGCACCCACCCTTCTCCTAGAAAAATGAAATATCCTAGGAAATATTTAAAAAGCAGAATATTTCCCCTAAAAAGAGTAGAAACACAGAAGCAAAAGCTCACCTTAGAAGCAGAAGCTCACCTTTGCTAATGGACCATTACTCTGGCCTAGGCCAGTCTATTTTACATAACAAAGATCTACTCCAGATAGGGCTTGGGCAATTCCTATTATAACTCTTTCATTACATCATCATCCAGCAAGGCTCAGCCAAGCCTGGGACTCAGGACAGCCCACAGAGTTGCCCCTGCACGGCCCCATGGGAGTCTGACAACCAATCAGAATACAAGCTCAAATTCAAATCGCAAATGAGGGTATAGAACCAAGGGTCTCTCAGCATCTCCTCCCTTTTTTCTTCACCCAAGGCATGTGATCCTGTCCACCATCAAACCAACTTTCAAAGCAGTCATCATGTTTCCAATATCTTTCTTCCCCACTTGGAACTGAATCCAGAAGGATATTTCTTCCAACACCCCTTTAACATTTGTAATGGAACACAATCTAACTGAAATCTACTCTACCTGTAACTAGTTCATGTCCTAATGTATCAAATAGCAATCGTGTTTATGCTGTGCTATGTTATTCATGTGACTTTGATGCCCTGCAGTCTAATTAACTCTGAATTATATAGTGCATGGATCTACCCTTTACAAAACAGGTAAAATCCACTATAAGTTCTACAACATTTCATTTCAAAACATCTGGGTAACTTGAAAATTTATGCAAATGCCAAGAAAGGAAAATGCTATTACATTCTTTTAAACAATTTCTAAAATAGATTTGCTGCATATTCTATCAATATAAAGATGTCCAGGATTCCACTTTTAGATTGTAGTCCCTGTTTTATTGTATTAAGGGCATTTGCATTTCTAAATGAGCTTTTACTTCATTGTTTTGAGAAAGTATGCAGTTATTAGTGATATTGGATGGGAAAATAAGGATCGATTGTCACAATATGCTGCACTGTAATACAACAAGTCTTATTTCTACATTGGTAGGTGAGCCATTGTTCAGATCTGAAGATAATCGTTTCTAGGAGGCAGGAGTAAAGGAAAGTATGTATAGAGGGGAAATATTTGTACACTTGTGAAGAATGTGATCCCAGAATCTGAAAGTCAGTATTCTGTAATATCCAATGTTAAAAATGTACAAAAATAATATTCTAGGATGAAATAAAATAAAAAAAAACAAGGACACAGTGCCACCTACTGCATGACTTAGAAGTTACAGGCACACTTTTCACAAAATATGCAATATATTAGTTTCCAATACTCATTGAGCAAGAAGATGCTTGAAAATTATGAAGGTGCTTTCATCAATTCAATATTGCAGAAATAACTGAAAAGAAAAAAAATGCTTTAATCTTGAAGTCCATTTTGGGATATGCAGTGCTGTAAATATTTAATTCCATTTCTTTCTGTAAAGTTTTTTTTTAATTATTCAACTTCAAGCAAAAAGATTCAGCCATAAAAAACATTGAAGTCTTTTTTCCTACTGAAATATAAAAGTCACATTTTTTATAAAAAGCTATAAAATAAGCCACAAAAAACACATATTTGATTCATAAGCAGATACATTTATGAGCAATGAGAAATGGAAAAGGGGAAAAAGGAAGGGAAGCAGAAAATTAAACATCATATAATAGATGGTCCAGGAAGCATCCATGCAAAACAAACTGATAACTTGTAATTCAGGGATAACTGCATGTTTCAGACAAACATTTAAAATGGAAGAGTGAATTGTGGTTGAAAAGGGATAATGACAACAAATGTTTTGGTGCTCCAACTATCAATTTAGGGGGCAGTCAGAGTTGCTTGGACCCACTATGGTAATGTTCTTAGAGTGATACTGCTTGCAATATTTTATGGCATCATAAATAATTAGAAAGGTAGCTCTTTCATTTTGCAAAAAGAAACTTGTAAAAATATGGAATTGAAGCTATACAAAACGTAAATGAATGGTTCCTTGATTGGCTGCAATCAAACAGAAACATTCATGGGTGGGAGAAAGATATCAGTGCAGAAGATATCTGAAGATACTTGTGTAAAATAGGCTGCTCTGCTTGCTGCAGTCTAATTGCTAAAACACTCTTTGGTGTAAGGAGGATTCCTAATGGGGCAAACACTTATAGAAAGCAGTGAAACAATATGTGTCTTAATTTTTTTTTAAATGCAGACTTTTCAGAATTAAAGACCTGGAGGTTATTGGACACAGAAGTATAATTTTGATCCTTATTGACATTATAATGTTTGGAAAAATCCCAATCTGAAAACAGGAGAATCTATAATCTTTTATCTATCACAAGTATTTAAAGTTCTGTTGGAAGAAATATCCTTCTGGGTTCAGTCCCAAGTGGGGGGAAAAGACACTGGAAACATGGCGACTACTTGGAAAGATGGTTTAATGGTGGACCGGACCACATGGCTTGGAGCTCCAAAGTGAAAAGGACAGTCACATGCTTCAAGATGTTGGGTGAAGGAAAAGAAGAAAAAAGAGCAAGATGCTGACAGACCCTTTGTTATATATCCTCTGTTGGGCCCCCCTTAGTGTTTCCTGTTCCTGGGTAAGAAATGTATCCCATTGGCTGTCAGACTCCCAGGGGCGGAGGTCTTAGCTAACTTTGTAGACTTTGTCTGAACCACATGTCTTCATCTGAGTGCTGGCTGATGCAATCTTCCCAGGCCAGGTGGTGAGATGGGTAGAGGCCTTTGTTATGTAGAATACTCTGGCCCACGCCTTAATGGCCCTCCCATTAACAAAGGTGAGAGCAAGTTTCTGCTTCTGAGTTTCTATTTCTCTTTTTAGGGGCAATATTCTGCCTTTTTAGTATGTCCTAAAATATTTCATTTTCCTAGGAGAGAGGTGGGTTTTAACTTCCAACAGTTCTAAATTTCTATTGTCAGTAGAATCTACAGTTAAAGTTTCAAGGAAATGAAATCTGTTTCTTGCTCTCCTAAGTTGACAATAGAATAGAGTAGAGCAGAGCAGAGTAGAGTAGAGTAGAGTAGAATAACAAAGTTGGAAGGAACCTTGGAGGTCTTCTAGTCCAACCCCTGCTTAGGCAGGAAACTCCATACCATTTCAAACAAATGATTATCCAATCTCTTATTTAAAACTTCCAGTGTTGGAGCATTTACAATTTCTGGAGGCAAGTTGTTCCACTGATTAATTGTTTTAACTATCAGGAAATTTCTCCTTAGTTCTAAGTTTATTTTCTCCTTGATTAGTTTCCACCCATTGTTTCCTGTCTTGTCTTCTGGTGCTTTGGAAAATAAGTTGACCGCCCCCCCCTCTTCTTTGTGGTAGCCCTTCAAATATTGGAACGCTGCTATCATGTCACCCCTAGTTCCTCTTCTCCCTGGACTAGACATTCCCAATTCCTGCAACTGTTTTTCATATATTTTAGCCTCCAGCCCCCTAATAATCTTTATTGCTCTTCTCTGCACTCTTTCTAAAGTCTCAACATCTTAATTAATTCAACAAAATATTGTTTTTCTTTTCATGTTGATCAGACAATTCAGAGAATGTTTATAAGAAATTGAGTGGCAATTTTATAATGGTAGATGTGAAAATTGTGGTTGCGACGCTCGTGCATATGATTTGACCTGCCTGTGGTATCATCTTGTTCTGGATTAATAGCCATAACTTTCCAGAAAGAATATTACAGTCTAAAAAATGTGATAGTGATTTTTGAATTCTATACCAACAATGTAATTTATGAATATATACATTTATCAAGAAGACCCAAAAATGTCACACATTTACTGTACAAAATCAATATCACCTTTTATTTACCTTAGATTTACAGTCAGGAATTATTTAATCATTATTCTTATTTGTTGTTAAGTTCTTGTTGCTCTCTGAGCTTGGTTATTTGTTTGCAGACATTTCATTACTCAACTGGCTAACATCAGGGCTAAGGTTTTCAGCCTTGAAAGGCAGTTGTGAGTCACACAAGATTTTACAACCGGGTTTTGCCATAGTTATTGAACAAATGATTGTCATTAAGTGTACCATGTGGTCATTAAGTAAATTTGACTTCCCTTATTGACTTTGATTGTTGGAAGCCAGCTGAGAAAGTCCCAAATGGTGAACCTCAGGACTACGCAGCCATTGAAAATACATGCCTGTCGCGAAGCAACCACATTTTTATCACCTGACTGTGGGGATGCTGCAATAGTCATAAGTGTGAGGACCGGTCATAAGTGCAAGGACTGGTCATAAGTCACTTTTTTTTTCAGTGCCATGCTAACTTTGAAGGTTTGCTAGCGAATGGTTCTAAGTGAACGACAGAAGTTTCCTTCAGAAGTTGTGGGTGCTTCACCACTGGAGGTTTTTAAGAAGAGACTGGACAGCCATTTGTCTGGAATGGTATAGAGTCTCCTGATTAAGCAGGGGGTTGGACTAGAAGACCTCCAAGGTCCCTTCCAACTCTGTTATTCTATTCTTATCACCCATCCCCTCCCACTTGACTGTTTCCTAGTATGATTTGATTGTTGATTGTACTCTATGACTATCATTAAGTACGTTATGATTCTTGATTCTTAACAAATGTACCTTTTCTTTATGTATACTGAGAGTATTTACACCAAGACAAATTCCTTGTGTGTCCAATCACACTTGGCCAATAAAGTATTGTATTCTACTCTACTCTACTCTACTCTACTCTATTCTACTCTACTCTATTCTATTCAGCAGCTACCCTAACTAAGTCCTTGCCTGAGCTAATTGCTCCATCTGGGTCACTAGTGGAGCAAGGCCTGATGACCTTACAAGAGATTCTGTAGCCTTGGCCTCTAAGCAACTTCCCATGCTGGCTGAGGAATCCTGGGAGTTGAAGTCTCCCTCATCTTTAATTTGCCAAAGTTGAGATACATTGTCCTGCAGCAGGGCTGTCAAACTCGCAGCCCGCGGGGCAGATGCGTCACGCGCTGGCCGCCCCCATGCCAGGTTTAGCAGGGGAAATGTCACATGACGCTGCCATGATGATGCGAGTTTGACATCCCTGTCCTACAGTGTGTGTTCCTCCTAAAAGACTATCCTACTCCTCTAACTCAATCTCTTGTAATACAATGACACCTTAGTGACTAACTTCTAGTTTAATTAGTACTAAGGAGCCCCTCTTCTGAGGTAAGATGGATGGAACACCAACACAATCTAAATCTTCTTTCACTACGTTACCACAAGATGGAGACATGTCCAACATTGTGGAGTTACTGAATAGGATAGCAGGTGTCTCCTAAGAGTTCACTGCAACTTATCCCCTGAGTGTAAACTTCTATACTGAAGAAAAGCAGGGAAATCTTGTAATCTTGAATTCTTTTTTTTTCTCCTTTTTTTGGGGTGGGGGGGTGGGGGGGAGTTGTTTTATTTTAACTACTCTTCAAAGCACCTGAAGGCAGAACAAGAAGCAATGGATGAAAAATAATGAGGGAGAGAACCAACCGAGAAATAAGAAGAAATTTCCTGACAGTTAGAACAATTAATCGATGGAACAGCTTGCCTCCAGAAATAAAAGTGCTCCCTCACTGGATGATTTTAAGAAGAGATTGGACAACCATTTGTCTGGAATGGTATAAGATTTCCTGCTTGAGCAGGAGGCCTCCAAGGTCCCTTCCAATTCGGTAATTCCGTTATTCCGTTTCTTTTATATTTTTCCGTATGTTCTCTCCTCTGGCCTTTCCTAAGACTCTTCCTATTACGCTTTTTTTCTAGTTCAGATAATATTGACATAATTTTCAATTTAACTCATCAGATGTTATCCATTGTAACACCTTTATAAAACTCATTTATATATATATATATATATATATATATATATATATATATATATATATATATATATATATATATATATATATATATATGTGTGTGTGTGTGTGTGTGTGTGTGTGTGTGTGTGTGTGTGTGTGTGTGTCTTTGAGTGACCTTACCCTTTTGGTCCCCATGTCTGTTTCACTGGCATTTGAAAGGATTGGGTTTTACAGACCCTATCAGTCTTTATCTTAGCTGAACAGTTGAACATATTTAATCTTTATAGCTCTAGAAATTTTAGACTTCTAGTAACGTAGATAAAAAAAAATCTGCCTCTGTAGATAAAAAAATCAGCCTCTATAACACAAAAAGTTCTGGTAGAAGTTCAAAAGAAATGGGAAGCCAAAAGTGCCTCAGTATAACTTAAGGCAATATCTTTTTATTTTTGACATTCTTGTCAGAGTATGCAGTACTTGTAATTTCCTTAAGATTTTCAGGCCATATTTTATTGTAAGAAACAAAAACAAAAAAAACCAACACCATGATATCTTATTGAATGCTGCCACCTACTGTTCAAAAGAGAAATTTTACAAATACCAAACAAGTTAGTACCTTTCTAAAAAAAAAAAAAAAAAAAACTGCAAATGTTTTAAGGTATCTGTTTTTAACTATAAAGGTCTGTATGAAGAGATGCTTGTTAAA
This sequence comes from Notechis scutatus, assembly GCF_049901735.1. NCBI lineage: Eukaryota > Metazoa > Chordata > Lepidosauria > Squamata > Elapidae > Notechis > Notechis scutatus. The sequence goes on along the minus strand of NC_142013.1, from coordinate 95,759,030 downwards.
GCATATTGCATTTATTTATATATCAAATATCTTAGTCTCCCTTTTCAAAAGCATTTGTGCTGCCTATTATATTATTATTGATTGATTGATTGAATCAGAATCAGAATAGAGCTGGAAGGGACCTTGGAGGTCTTCTAGTCCAGCCCCCTGCTCAAGCAGGAGACCCTATACCATTTCAGACAAGTGACTGTCTAGTTTCTTCTTAAAAGTCTCCAGTGATGAGGCACCTACACCTTCTGAAGGCCAGCTGTTCCACTGGTTAATTGTCTTCACTGTTAGGAAGTTTCTCCTTAATTCCAGGTTGCTTCTGTCCTTGATTAGTTTTCATCTATTGTTTCTTGACCTGCCCTCTGGTACTTTAGAAAATAAGTTGACTCCCTCCTCTTTGTGGCTGTCTCTCAAATACTGGAATATTGCTATCATGTCCTGCCCTAGTCCTTATTTTCTCCAGACTAGCCAAACCCAAATCCTGCAACTGTTCTTCATATGTTTTAGTCTACAGGCCTTTAATCATCTTAGTTCCTCTTCTTTGCACTTTTTCCAAAGTTTTGATTGATTTATTATTGATTGGTTGATTGATTATGTGATATCAGGTCATTTTTATACCTAGCAACAATATACATATTTTCCTCCCCGATGAACTATCCCTAACTTGGTCCTTCAGATTTTCTAATGGTACCATCGTAATCTAAGTCTATTCACCTTGTTGCTGGCCATCTTCTTAAAACATAAAACATAGAATAATAGGATTGGAAGGAATGTTGGAGGTCTTCTACTCCAAGCCCCAACCTATAGCAGGAGATCCTATACCAATCTGGTCAAATGGCTGTCCAGTTTCTTCTTCAAAAACCTCCAGTGATGGACCATACACAACTTCCTAAGGTAAACCGTTCCACAGATTAATTGTTCTCACTGTCAGGAAATTTCTCCTTAGTTCTAGGTTGGATCTCTCATTAATGATCTTACACCCATTGCTTCTTGTCCTTCCCTGAGGTGCTCTGGAGAATAAGTTGATTCCCTCTTGTGTGACAGCCCCTCAAGTACTGGAACACAACTATCATAACACTCTTAGTCCTTCTCTCTTTTAGACTACACCTACCTGGTCCTCTCAATCATTCATCATATGGTTTAGCCCCAGATCCTTCATCATCTTGGTTACTCTTTTCTGAACTCTTTGTAAGGCCTCAATATCCTTTTTGTATCATAATGACTAGAACTGGATGCAGTATTACAAGTGTGGTGTCTCAACAGTGCAGTATAAAGTGGCACGATCATTTCTTTTTTTATTTGTTTGTCAAACATGTACAAAATAACAAGTATAAGCATGAACATAAACAAGAACAAAGGAAGTAAATACAGATAAATGGGGACAGTAAGACAGGGATGGTAGACATGCTGGTGTGCTTATTCACGCCCCCTTTAAGGACCTCTTAAGAATGGGGTGAGGTCCACTGTAGACAGTTTGTGGTTGAAGCTTTGAGGGGTTGAGACTGTAACAACGGAGTCTGGTAGGGCATTCCAGGCATTGACAACTCTGTTGCTAAAGTCATATTTTCTGCAATTGAGTTTGCAGCAGTTTACCTTGAGTTTGTATTGGTTGTTTGCCTGTGTATTATTGTGATTGAGGCTGAAGAAGTTTCATGTGATTTTGATTTTCAAGATCACGTTTCATGTGATATTGAAACTATCCATTGGTTGATGCAACCTAGGACTGCATTGACTTGTTTGGTAACGGCAGCACACTACTGGCTCATACTTAAGTGGTGGTCTACTAAGACACCTAGATCTATCTTATAGTTAATACTATTGAGCTAGGTGCCTATGTGTAGGACCTTAATTTTCTCGCCATTGAACTGGATTTTGTTGGATTAGAGCCAGTGTTCAAGTCTGTAAAGGTTCTTCTGAATCTTGACTCTAGAATAAAATAGAATAGAATAGAATAGAATAGAATAGAATAGAATAGAATAGAATAGAATAGAATAGAATAGAATAAGAATAGAATAGAATAGAACAGAATAGAATAGAATAGAATAGAATAGAATAGAATAGAATAGAATAAAATAGAATTCTTTATTGGCCAAGTGTGATTGGACACACAAGGAATTTGTCTTGGTGCAAATGCTCTTAGTGTACATAAAAGAAAGGATACATCCGTCTATCATTTAAAGTGTTAGCTATGTTCTATCTTACCTACAGATAGGCTGTGTTCTACTTTCACAAATGCCTTACTTAAATGTAAATAAACTATGTCTGTTGTGTTTCCCTTATCCACTAATTTCATCATTTTGTCAAAGAAGGCAATAAGGTTTGCCTGGCATAACCTGTTTTTGACAAACTGATGCTGGCTTCTATTGTTTGTTTTTAGATGCTCACAAATGTGCTGCTTATCTATTCCAGGATCTTCCCAAGTATTGATGTCAAGCTGATTGGTCTGTAGTTTCCTGGGTCTAGTTCTTTTTCCTTCTATCTTTCATTTCTAGAAAGTTGTTTCTTTGCATAGTGAGTCCAAAGCAGGCTAATTTGGATCTGGTCATTTGTGACTCGAGTGAGGACTCCAAGTGGATTTGTTCAATGATCAAAGAACCTTTGGTTTGTTTTCCTGGCTGTCCATGATACTCTCAGGAATCTTCTTCAATACCAACATGCCAATAGTTTTCTTAACCTTCTGCTTCAAAGTCCAATTTTTACTTCCTAGAATATCACAGGGAATACCATGCCCCACACAGTTCTGATCACATGATGTAGACCCATATTTGAATCTGGCATATTTCTTGACTTTTGTTCCTTTACTGTTTATGGTTGATTCTAAAAGGTAGAAGCTATCAATCCCTTCAATATATTTCATTGTCAGTTCCATGGTTGTTCTATCATTCATTTGGTCTTGTTTGCCTTTAATTTTAGTCTCATTTTTTTCACTGTCCTCTGACTTTTAGTACTAGGGTTTCCGTATTCTTTTCATTTTGTCTATCAAGATTATGATAGGTCATCAACATAGATCAGGTTCTGACATTTCTTCATCCACTTTTAAGACCACACTCATCTTCTTCCATGACACCTTCCTTTAATATAAATTCTGCATATAGTTGAACAAATAAAGGGGGAGGATTCGGTCTTCTCACCCTCCTTTGCCAGCTTGTAGCCAGTCTGTTCCAACATGTTATCTGGACTGTAGCTTCCTGGTACAGTATATAAATTAGTTTCTCATGAGGACACTGAAATGTTCTGGAATTCCACTGCCCAAACTCCTGAGCACATTCCATAGCACAACATAGTTGACACAATCAAAGGCTTTACTATGATCAATAAAGCACAAGCTATCTCCTTTTCGGTATTCTTTGTTTTGTTTTTTTTCAATTATTCAACACGCATTAGCAATAATGTTGTGAACTCCTCAGCCTTTTCCAAAACCATCTGGCATCTCTTTTTCCACTCAGAGCTCTAATCTGCGCTGCAAGACCCTAAGTATTATTTTGCTTGCACGTGAAATTAAGGACATTGTGTGATAGTTTACACACCCAGTTAGATCTCCTATTTTGCGTATTGGAGTGTAGATTGACATATTGGGTGATTTGTCGTTCCCCAAATTTCTTGGAATAGCTTAGTTAGAATCCTAAATTATTTTTATTCTACTGTTTGCCATATTTCAGTAGGTTTTCCATCCGTTCCTGTGACTTTCTGGCGTGCTGATGTAACTTCATTTTCTAGTACTAGAGGTTCTTGTAAGTATGGAATATCTACTAAAGTATCTTAGATGTGATGTCTCTACTACATAGTGTTTCAGAATACTCCTTCCATCTTTTTTATCTCCTTTAAATACTATAGGTTACTATATGCCCATTGACATCCATTTAGTATACCAATTCAAGGTTGGAAAGTCCTTCTGAGTTCAGAGTTCAAAGTTTTTCCTTGCTTTTCCATCTTTGCTTCCATCTTAGTGTTGTAACTTATGTTGTTACGATACTTTTCCCTGACTTTTCTGAAACTTTGTATTAAGTTCTTTTCTGAGGTATTTGTCTTTCTTGGCTTTGGCTTCTTTTCTCTTCTTGGCAATTTCCATGATTTGTTTTGACATCTAGTATGCTTTGTTCTCTTCATGTTTGGCAGTCTCTTTTCACAGGCATCCTTAACAACTTCTTTAAGTGTTCCATAATTTCTTTGCTTCTCTAACAGTTGAAGTTCAGAATTTCAAAGAAATTCTTGATGTTCTCCGTGATAAAAAAATAGTAGGTATGTGTTCAAGATCATATTGTGGAAACTGATTGGCTTTCTTCTTCTTTAGATAAATTTGGAGCTGATACATGAGCAATTTGTGATCTGTTCTACAGTCAACACCTGGCTATGTCATTGATGCTATATTCCAGCTCATCCATCTTCTTTTAGCAATAACATAGTCAAATTTTCTTCTACGTACTCCATGTGATGCTGTCCATGTACAGAGGCATTGTTTTGGTTGTTGAAGATAGCATTAGCTATGAAGAAATAATTGGCGTAGCAGACATTCATAAGTTAGCCTCCTACTCTATTTCAATTTCCTAAGCCAAGGGTCCCTAACGCCAGGGCTGTGACCCACTACCAAGCCATACCTTATTTGGAACTGGACAAATGGCAGGATGGTGCACATGTGTATGCATTGCTCAACTTGCACAAGTGGCAGGCCAGCATGGGTGCACATGCATGCGCAGCTCAAAAGAGGCCCTTTGCAGTTTGGTTGCCCGGCTAGGGGAAGAGGGGAATGGGTTCTCATGAGCAGGGAGCCAGTAGCTGTGTGCATGTGCGCATTGGTCCACTGCTCATGAGGACTGATTGCCCTCCCTCCAGCTTAGAGTAACAGAGTTGGAAGGGACTTGGAGGACTTCTAGTCCAACCCGCTGCTTAGGCAGGAAATCCTACACCACTTCAGACAAATGATTATCCAATCTCTTCTTCAAAACTTCCAGTGTTGGAGCATTTACAAATTTTGGAGGCAAATTGTTCCACTGATTAATTGTTCCAACTGTCAGAAAATGTCTCCTTACATCTAGGTTGCTTCTCTCCTTGATTAGTTTCCACCCATTGCTTCTTGTCCTGCCCTCAGGTGCTTTGGAGAATAGCTTGACTCCCTCTTCTTTGGGGAAGCCCCTGAGATATTGGGACACTGCTATCATGTCACCCCCTAGTCCTTCTTTTATGGGCTGGACTGCCAAACCACAAAGTTTGAGGACTGCTGTCCTAAGCCATTTAATTTATCCACCAAAACCAACAAGTCTATAAAGTGCCATCCAGGTCTTCTTTCAAATATCATACTGAGGATGCAATAAGAAACAGTGAATATTTCTTAGGTTACTGGTCCCTTGCTAGCACACTAATGAAAAACATTTTTATAAGATGTCCAACAGTCGAGCATCTCTGTTTTAGCTCATATAACTGGGCAGAACATGTATGTTTCTTTGGATCTATTAAGGTTTATTCTCATTCAACAACAGCCTAGCAATAGTTCTGAGGCTGTATCTGTTTTTTTCTGATCATAGCATACACCACAGTTACTTTACTAATGGTATATTTAATCTGATCAGAAGATATATATATACAGATTTGAAAATAAATACATTTGTTTTTAATTTCAACTTCCCTACAATTTTACATCATAGACCTTGACTATCCCATATAGAGTAGATGAATAAACTGATACTGCAATGTACTGATTTATGATCTCCAAAATTGTGGAAGGAATGTAAGGGGCATATTTCCAAATTCAAGCCATACCCATATACATATAATTTTCGCAAGGAGGGAATGGTGACATTTTAGGAAGAATTGTTTGCATCAGTATAATATGAATCACAGTAATGTGCTCCATCAGTAGAGCAGAGAATGGATTTATTTTAGAAATGATATCAACATTTCAATTCTAGCTTGCACTATCTAGGACAAAGAACAGTGGAGTTATTGGCTGTGATGTGTATAGATGTAGTATGCATACATGAACACCTTTTCACATCATAACAATCAAAGAGTATATGAATGCCAGCAATAAAAGTGTAACAGAAAATCAAAACAGAAGCTAAAACCAATTCAATTCAAATTCGAATTGCACGCCAGGAACAATTTCCAAATCTAACAAGTATAAAAATTAGATTCCTAGGTTTGAGCTCTTAAAGAAGAATCTTAACCCATTGAAGATGCCAAATTGTTTATAATGGCAGCTTTGGTTATTCTGGATGAAAACTGTTGGTATTCATTGCTTTGCTATCCATATCATTCGCATACACAAAGCATAAAAGCATTTCCAACCTACCTGAATGTTAACAGAGCTTCAATTTAAATGCCCCTTTGACTGAAAACAGCAATTCCCTTTAGAGTGGCAGATTGAAGTGGCCGCATTACTTTGATCTGGATCCTAAAAGGAGCACTTGCAGAAACACTTTCCATCAAAACAAAGCAGCTGCCATGGAGTGTTGACCACTTTAATACTCTGGCTCGAGGATCTGAGACAGGGCAAAATGATTTATTTCTCTGAGCTGAAACAGTATCTTAAATTGGATTTGTGCAATGGTGTAGATTTGAAGCAACACCTTGAAATCGAGTGGCTCTTATGGTTGGACTCTTTTAAAATAACAGTCAGGATCAGGGCCACTGAGTATGCCCATGCTCTATCTTTAACCCTTTGTTTTTTAGGATGGAAACTGCCAACGAGACCACCAAGAAACAACCTTAAAGATTAAACCTATCCCCATCTGGTTTGACTGTTCCCCAAAGTCATTGTCCTAATTAGGAATGTTCAGATGTCCCTGGAGATGTAAACCAGTCTGCAAAGTTGGAGAAAAGAAAATCCCAGAAGAAGGCAAAGTCAAACCACTTCGGTGTCACTCCAAGAGACCTACGTATTATTATCATTAGGTTTATCCCTGTTTTGTTTTATAGATAAAATAACCTTTATTGTCCATCTTGAATACATGGAGGAAAGAGGAAGCTTGAGAGTTCACAGGGTAGATATTCTATGGGACAAAACTGTGACTGATTCTGGACGTTCTGCTTTGGATACCACAAAATCTGCTCCCAGAAGTCAACAAGGAAAACGGGTTATGAGGAGGATGTGTAGCATCCCAGACAATCCACAGACCCTGCTCAAGCAACACTTACCTGCCGTGTCCTGGGTAAAATGGAGTGAACTGCCAATAATGTTTTCTGCTGTCCTCAACCACTCTCTGCACTGCCTTCCTGTCTGAAGCAATAATTCTTCCAAACAAGATAGTAATGCAATGAGACAGGATGCTCTCGATCATCCCTCTAAAGAAAGTGGTAAGGAGAGAGGAAGAAAGATGTACTTTTCTCATGAAACACAGAAAATGTAGTCACTGATATATGCCCGCTTCACTAGCGTCTCGTTGTTGAGCAACCAAGCCCTCAAGTTATTCAACTCAGGGTGGTGTACATAATACTCCTCCTACCTATTTCGTCCACAAAAGCAACCCTGTGAAGTGAGTTGGACTGTGAGAGGGCTACTGGCCCAAAGTTGTCTACCACACTTTCATGCCTAAAAGAAACTAGAACTCACAGCCTTCTGGTTTCTAGTCCAGCACTTTAACCACTGTACCAAACATCACCAAGGATTAAGTTTATCCCCAAAGAGATTTTAAATTTACTTCAAGGCATTGAAAGAATTCAAGATTTTAGGTCTAGGTACCCCGCTATCATTGTCTGCACATGTGGAAGCAATTTTGGGTGCATAATGTTCTATGCTATATGTAGAACCTTTCTTAGTGTGTGTCAAACATGTGGGTAATGGTCCTCATTAGGGAGCAATGGTTATCATTGTCCTATAATCCCTGTGTCTGTTTTTCATAATATAAGATGTAAACCCTCTAATTTAAAAACACGTATGATTCTCTGAGGTCGAAACTCCATATAGAATGAAATATGCAGCTAATCCTTTCTTGCATTTTAATTCTACAAACAGATGGCATCAGCCAGCTGGTTTTTTCCAAACGGAGAAGCAAAGCAGGATTGGACCTTGTAATGAATGTTTGGATAGTGGACCTCCAGGGCAGTGGTGGGATTCAAATATTTTTACTACCGGTTCTGTGGGCGTGGCTTGTTTGGTGGTCATGGCTTGGTGGTCATGTGACTGGGTGGGCGTGGCCAACTAGGCAAGGTGGTGCGTCTGTGAGTGACGTTGAGTTGGCCACACCCACTCAGTCACGTGACCGATGCTGCAGAGACAGGGTGATTTCCTACGTGCCTTCCCCCCGTCCTCCTCCGCCCTTGGGCTGACAAAAAAAAAAAGCCTAATTAAATATCATGACAGCCTGCCGAGTCTGTATGAGATGATCATTCAAGGTCCAATACATTTTTAAGGAAAGCAGTGAGTTTTTCATAGAGCAATTATCAAAACAGTTATCAAAACGCCTAATAGAATTCAGGTGTCTTCTGCTGTAAAGCCCTAAAATTCCTTCTGATTTCACTTCTAATATTTACTAGGCATAATTTTAAGCTGTGGCTTAGTACAGCTGGGTGTATCCCCCTTGGACAATTCATAAGCCAAGAACAATACAAAACCAGCTAAATATTTCTCAAAAACATCATACATTGAACTTCCTCTTCTAATCAATACTGTCCAGGAAAATATTAAGATTCTTAATTTTTCTGTATTTTGGACACTTGTACCACTCCATGGTGATTGCTGGGAGTGTTAGATTGATTGCAGACTTTCTCTCTGAAGATAAGGGAATGCTCCTCTTCATAGTCTCCAACTACAACTCCAATCCTTTTATAGCTTGATTAAACAAGAAAAACATTCAAATGAAGATGCAATTCTCTCCACAGACCACATGATGGTGCTGGTCTGCTACAAATTAGTGTTCTGCCAGTATCTATTAGAAGAAAATTGATTATAGATTTCAAAAAAAAAAGTATAAAGAGTATTTATTTCCTTATGCTTAATCTGGGAATATGCATAAAAAGTACACACAATTACTGAAAGAAAATGTAAAATAGTAAATTATACCCATCATCTTTTGGAGATTCCTGTTTAAATGTGTTGGCTATTTCTCCAGAATTGGAATATACCCCACACACCCCCGCCAGTCTCTATTGCCTGAACATTTGCTGCAAGTACAAATTTAATCAGAGATTGCATCTTTTTTCTGCTCAGCTCACAGTTTCTTCTTTTATTTTCTTCTCCACTGTTAAAAGGACTCCACTTGTTTAGTGCCAGGATGAAAAGAAGTATCTCTACAATCCAGAGGTGCTATTCAACAGGTTCTGACCGGTTCTGGAGAACCAGTAGCAGAAATTTTGAGTAGTTTGGAGAACCAGTACCTCTGACTGGAGATTTTACAGTATCCTTCCCCTGCCACGTCCACCAAGCCATGCCCACAGAACCGGTAGTTTAAAAAAATGATGAAAAAAGCTATAACTCTTCATAGAAATGTAGATTCACTATCAAACATGACAGCTGACAATCACCACAGCTTCTTTGCATATTTTTGATTGATTATGTGCCATCAAATTGTTTTTGACCGCTCATGACTATTGAGAAAGATTGTCTCGATGATAATCTATTCCTAATCAGTTATTTCAAATCTCCCACTCATCACCACAATAACTGAGTTACATTTTTTTTTATCCATGTGGTTTTCTTGATTAAAAAAAATGCAAGAAGGGTTTACCATTGCCTTGATCCTTGTAGTCTAAAGTGATCATATGCATCCAGCACGTTCCTTTATGATTGATATGTTGACCAATATAGGGGCCTGCTGACTTTAGATGATGACCTTCCCGCCTTGTAAGGATATGTGGGGAAGGCCTTGGGGAATGGGGCAAAGAGATAGGGCAAAAGTCAGATAAGATAGGATAGCCCACAAATTGATAGTGGTTGGAGCAAGAGGTTCAGAAGGAACTCTCCCTACTTTCTCAGGCTGTAAATGTGATAGCAGGAGATTTGTACTTTTAGACCTAAGAGACTGATGTCAGCTTTACCAGATAGATCAGACAGGAAACATGACCAGCTGAGTTCATTCTACTTTATTGCAAGGTTACATTAACGGTATCTTGCAAGTCTGAAATTACAAATATTCTGCCATCTCCTTTATAGGCTGTAAGGGAGAGTCCCTTTTGAGTTTCTTTCTCAGCCCATTATGCAGCTGCAGACTCCCTTGTCTGACCATTCCTTAGGCAGCATTTGTTTGCTCTTCACCAAAGTTCTTTCCCATATACTATTACACATCTTGAGTGATTCTGCTAAGAATATATATCCTGGGTTCTTTGCCCCTCTATTCCATGAACACACACACCGCAATGAGGCAGCACAACTTGAGACTTTTAGGGTGGAAGAGGCAGGGGTGGGATTCAAATTTCTTAACAACCGGTTCTGTGGGCATGGCCTAATTTGTGGGTATGGCTTGGTGGTCATGTGACTAGATGGGCATGTCTTATATGTAAATATTGTAAATATTTATGTAAATATTGTTTTTATTATTTAAAAAAGAACAACTTTTATCCAAAATGAGGCAAAGTAGGCAGGCAGATTGAGTTGCTCACAGAATCACAGATTCACTCAGAGATCTATCTTTCTGCAATCTATTGCCTGAGTGTGTCACATAAAATTTTCTAGCAAGCAAACTCACAAAATTAACTCACAACACACCATGTTTGTAAATATTGGTTTGGTTTTTTTTAAAAAAGTGCAACTTTTACCTAAAATCAGACAAAGCAGGCAGGCAGATTGAGTTGCTCACAGAATCACAGATTCACTCAGAGATCTATCTATCTGCAATCTATTGCCTGAGTCTGCACTGAAAAATAGAAGCTTCAGTCCTAAGGAAGGTTCAGCCTGCTTTTAGATTAGCTAGAAAGCCAGAAATCCAACGATTTCCTGCTTTATAGCTAATCTAAATATCCCATCACAGCTGATAGTTGGAACAGCTGATGGTCGGGGGGGGGGGGAGGAAAAATAGGAACCTACCAAAAATTAGGCGAAGGCACAAGGCAGGCAAGTTGGATGGCATGCATGCCAGGTAAGGAGTGAATGGGTGGGGAGGGGCCAGCCAGTGGCATGATTTGCCAGTTCTCTGAACTGCATAGAATCATAACAACCGGTTCTATAGAACCTGTCCGACCAGGTAGAATCCCACCCCTGGGAAGAGGGCTGCATGTTTAGCCACAATCAAGGTTTTTTGTCTTTCTGATGCCCTTCTAGTCATGCCCTCCATCTCCGTGTAAATTAAAAAATACATAAACAATAATGTAAGCACCAACCAACCAAAAAACACCAAATAAAAATTCATAAAATCTTTCTTTGAAAAAAAAATGAAAAGAGATTCAAGTTTAGGATAAAACATAACATTTCCTCTTACGCTGGGTGGTTTTAAATATAATCATCAATTGATAAGCTGATTTTTAAGGAGGGTGTTTTTAGTGAACTGTGAATATGTTTACATTTTCCTTAATGCCAACAAACACTACCGCCTTGATGTCTAGCATTTTCTGCCGTCTAATTTTAGCAAAAAAATCCATTATTGAAAACACTTATCTCAGTGGTATACACAGAAAACAGCAGTTCCTGCAGAGAAGCACTAATTGTTTTGAAACAAAATTCAGAGCTCTTGTTTTTCTACCTTCCTTCAGGTTTTCTCCCTTGACTATACTTTTTTGTGCAATGAATTGCTTTAATTTTCAGAGAAAATGTAAACCAATTGAGACATTAGGTACATAAAGACAAATGTTAGAAAAGGGCCCTCAAATTCCTTTACTTATTGAAAAGGTTAGTCGGATTTTTCCCATCGTCAAAGGAAAAGATCACTCTCTAGAAATACTCACACTGAGAAAATACGAGTACAAATTATGTGAATCAGATGGAAGACTGGAATTCCACCAGCTCTGTTCTAGGAGCAATCCATTTAACACTTGCTTACTCAAGATTTTACATATGACGTCAGGGCTATAAGTTTACTCTCAGCATATCTTTCATAGCTCCATATTTTGGATGACGTTTCCAAGATAAGGTAGGGTTTGGTAGGTGAGAATAGGGTGAACACTCAGGATTGTCTTAAGAGCATTATGGGCCCCAGGCAAAGCGGTGTACTGGGGTCTCTATGACTACTACTCACAAGAATAAAAATGTAAATGGTTGATAAAATTAAACATATGTTTATTTTATTGGCACTTCCAACAAAATCGGTGTGGAAACATTAAAAGCATGCTGTGCAGCAACTAATCAATATGATAAATATTTGAACAATACATGAGGCTTGAAAAACACAATAATACTCAGTAAACCATACAATTGCTGTATTTATATGATGGAAGATACATTGAAGGGTTAACATACACAGATTAGTATGGGGCCCCTATGCTTGTGGGGTCCACGGGCAAGGGCCCATCAGGGACCCTCAACACTGTGGGTTTTTCTCCACTGCTATTGTATGTATGTATGTGTAATGAACTCTGTCACAAAACTGGCATCTAATTGCAAATATCTGTCAGGAGTTCAATGTCTTTACCCTTCATCAACTCTGGCCAAAACAAAAGTTTATGTAGTTTCAAGAAGAGACGAGATTGCCATCTGTCCGAAATGATGTAGGGTTTCCTGCTTGGGCGTAGGTTTGGACTAGATGACCTACAAGGTCCCTTCCAACTCTGTTAGTCTACCTTTATCTAGTTAAAACCTGAAAAATATGTGAGTCATCTAGCAAACAAATAAACAGCCCATCAGCCATGCATTGTAGACTGTCAGAAACACCTGTGTGTGTCATGCTCTCTATTTTTTTCTCACCCACACATTTTATACCCACAAGTGGGGGGGGGGGCGAAATATGTCCGGGTGGTTTACCGAACTCCAGTTTTTCTCTCATGTCATTTTTTTACATAGATTTGAGCTTCTAAATTCAAAATAATAACATTAAATTGGATATGAGTATAAAATGATAAAAGTGTGTTTTGGGGTTTGTTTTCAACCAGGAAAGAGTTAAATATAAACATCCAATTGATGTGAAGTAATACGTATAGTATTTCTATACTAACTTTTTGTTTATCAGATTTTCTATTACTTGGGGTAAGACAGGCTAAAACTCTATTATCCCAGCAAAGTTGTAGATGCTTGCATCTCTTAAAGCCTTTATTCATTTACATCAGGGGTGGGATTCTACAGGTTCGCACCTATTCGCTAGAACTGGTTGTCAACATTCTAAGCAGTTCGGAGAACTGGTTGTTAGAAGAAATTACTGGCCTAATCCTGTAAGGAAGGCAGGAAGGAAACATTCTGGTGTTGCTTACAGAAACTGCCTCTCCGTTAACCCTTATTACATTCTTGGCAGGACTAGACTTCCTGTCTCTGAAACTTCTCTGGAGTTTTTTCCCCCTACTTTGCTGGTACTTTGCTTGTGTGGAGTGTCCATTCAAAGTTACAATGTCACTGAAAAAAGTGACTTATGACCATTTTTCACACTTACGACTGTTGCAGCATCTCCACAGTCCCGAGAGGCCAGGAGAGGAGATGTGTACCTCGATGTGAGTGATGTTGAGTTGGACACATCCAGCCTGTCACATGACCAAGCCATGCCCACCAACTAAACCACGCCCACAGAACCGGTTGTTAAAAAAATTGAATCCCACCCCTGACTTACATGTAATCATAGTACAAACAAGCATGCTAATTTTTTTCCCCACCATATTGCCTCTATTTCATCTCCAACCCATGAAGGATTCAGGCTTAAGTCCTCTTTAATAGTTCCAGAGTGAAGGTTGTATCTTCAAGGAATGCCAAACGCCTCACTTTTATACCACCATAACTGACTGCCGTAGTCACTTCATCTTGCAGAAGCTTAAGGCACTGTTTATAGATTTCTCCAAAGTAAAACAAGAAGGTGAAACAACTTGGTCCCAGTGGCTAAAAGCAGAGAGCTGGTGCCTCTGAGTTTACTCCATCTTAAAAAAAAACCTGCCTGTCATAAAAAAAAAACACTAATATGACAATGAGTCAAGTATGCAAAAAGAAAATGAAGAAGCTTCATGGATGAGAAGCGAAACATTTCTAAGCAAAAAAGCAAGGAAGTCAAGATCAAGTGAGGTACTAATACCATTCTATAAAGCCTTAGTCCAGGGGTCTCCAACCTTGGCAATTTTAAGACTTGTGGACTTCAACTCCCAGAGTTTCTCAGCCAGCAAAGCTTGTTGAGGAACTCTGGGAGTTGAAGTCCACAAGTCTTAAACTTGCCAAGGTTGGAGACCCCTGCCTTAGTCAGACCACATTTAGAATACTGCATCCAGTTTTGGTCACCACACTATAAAAAATAAATCTTTTTTTTTAAAATAGAATGTTGAGATTCTAGAAAAAGTGGAGAGAAGAGCAACCAGGATGATTAGGGGACTAGAGACTAAAACATATGAAGAACAGTTACAGGAACTGGGAATGGCTAGTCTAGTGAAGAGAAGGACCAGGGGAGATATGATTGCAGTCTTCCAATATGTAAGGGGCTGCCACAGAGAGGAAGGGGTCAAGCTATTTTCAAAAGCACCTGAAGGCCAGACAAGGAACAATGGATGGAAGCTGATCAAGGAGAGATTCAACCTAAAAATAAGGAGAAATTTTCGGACAGTGAGAATAATCAACCAATGGAACAGCTTGCCTTCAGAAGTTTTGGGAGCTTCATCACTGGAAGCTTTCAAGAAGAGATTGGACTGCCATTTGTCAGAAATGGTATAGGGCAGTGGTCGCCAACCGGTGGGCCACAGGCCACTGGTGGTCTGCGAGAAAATTTTGGTAGTCCGCAGAGAAATGTCAGTCCCAGAGCACCCCTGCAAAGCAATTAATCCAGGCTGCACGGGAACACAAAGCTGTGCCACCCACATGGCCTGTGGGAACCCTCCCTGCCCACTCACTCCTTACCTGGCAAACTTGCCTGCTAAGTTGTTATTTTTCCTTTTTTTTTCTTCCGACCATCAGCTGTTCTGCTGTGCTGGGAGATTTAGATTAGCTAGAAAGCAGGAAATCGTTGGATTTCTTGCTTTCTAGCTAGTCTTTAGATCTTCGGCTCTGCTTTTAAGCAGAACCAAACCTTGCTTACTAGGACTGAAGCTCTATTATTCAGCGCAAGTAGCCAATGGCAGAATCTGTGATTCTGTGAGCAACTCAATCTGCCTGCCTGCTTTGCCTGATTTTGGGTAAAAGTTGCTCTTTTTTTATAACAAAATCAATATTTACATAAATATTTATAATATTTACATACAAGCCATGCCCAGCCAGTCACATGACCACCAAGCCACACCCACAAATTAGACCATGTCCAAGAACCGGTTGTTAAGAAATTTGAATCCCACACCTGCCACTCTCTCTCTCTCTCTCTTTCTCTCTCTCTCTCTCTGTATGGGGTGGGGGAGAGAGAGGTTAGATCAGATCTCTCTCTCCCTCTCTCTCTCTCTCTCTCTCTCTCTCTCTCTCTCCCTCCCTCCCTCCCTCCCTCCCTCCCTCCCTCTCCCACCAATGTCAGCAAGCCACCCTCAGTCAAAATTCATATTAGTGGTCCCCAGGATTTAAAATTATGAGTTTGGTGGTCCCTGAGGTCCAAAAGGTTGGCGACCCTTGGTATAGGGTCCTGCTTGGGGAGGGGGGGGGTGGACTAGATGATCTATAAGGTCCCTTGCAATTCTGTTAATCTAATCTAAAGTCCAGTTGCCTTTGGGAAAAGCATCTTTGGGACAACCATGATCTGGATGACTGAGAATCTCCTTAGACAAAAAGAGAATGGGGACTAGACACTGTCTCCTGAAGATGAGAGAAGGTCACACATTCTCTCAAAGGATCACTGGTGAATTAAGAGCAGGAGTGACTGAATCAACCAAAAACTGATTTAAATTTGAGATGACATTTGATTCCATTGGTTTCAAAGGGTAATTCAACTGAATAAACCCAAATTTTCAAAGCTCTAGAAAGTTCCAGAAAGTCTAAATCACCTTTCAATCCTCCTTTTCAAAATAATTCAAAGGCTCTTGATCAGATTTCATGGTGGGATCAGTTCAGAAATCCAAATCAAAGGGATGATTCAATGAAATTACCTTATATCTTGACCAAACCTTGTGAATTGTTCTCTCAACCTCTATGTCAGCTTGGCCATTTCTACGGTAAATAAAAGGGATCTTTATTAAATGACTGGATCACATAATTAACTTTAAACAGATGACCATAGGTTTTGATGCACAAAGTTATGCCAACCCATTTATCCTATATTATTTTTCTGCCATTTCAAAGTCTTAACTTCTAAATCAAAGTATTTGAGGGCATACTGTTTTCCAATTAATCAGCATAGTTGAAACACACAATTATTTATTTATGTATGTATTTATTTATTTACTTATTTTGTCAAGCATGTATGAGAAAACAAGTATAAGTATGAATATAACATATAAACATATAAGTATAAACAGGTATAAGTATACACATAGTAAATGAGTATGAATAAATGGATAAATGGGAACAGTAGGACAGGGACGGTAGGCTTATGCACACCCTCTTTAAGGACCTCTTAGGAATGGAGTGAGGTCCACAGTAGACAGTTTAAGGTTAAAGTTTTGGGGGTTTGAGGATAAAACAACAGAATCAGGCATTGACCACTCCATTGCTGAAGTCGTATTTTCTGCAATCAAGTTTGGAGTGGTTTACTTTGAGTTTATATCTATTGCTTGTGTGTTATTGTGGTTGAAGCTGAAGTAGTCATTGACAGGTAGGACGTTGTAGCAGACAATTTTGTGTACTATGCTTAGGTCAGACAGTAGGTGGCATAGTTCTAAGTTGTCTAGGTCCAATATTTCAAGCCTGCTGGCATAAGGTATTCTATTGCGAGCAGTTAGAATGTTTTTCATTGCATTTCATTATAACCATTGTCTGATACAAGGATGGGTTCTTTACTGAAATAACACAAAAATAACAGCATAGTATTGGGGTTTTTTGAAAAAGAAAATCTGGAATGCTTGTTTATCCACCCAGTAGATATCAACATTATGATATCTCCCTTGACCAGACCATCTGTCTCTTTGGTGATAACGGCTGTGCTCCTATTCGGATGTGGTGACTTTAGTGGTTTTGCTTTGGATCAGATTGGCATGCAACCATTCACCACTTCCATGCTATAAAACTTGCTGAGTTCCCCTTTCCAATTGCGGTTGGCAGGATTACATTTCATACTGTTTATTTCCCATGATTATATGGTTGGATCAACAATCCTTCAGCCCTGTTCCAGATCAAAATTAAGAGAATGCATGTTAAGTGTTGTTGTTTTGCTTTGCTTTACAAAAGAATACATTATTTTAAATTATTCAAGTCGATGGACAGGTGGGGCTTTGTTCATGATCAAAGTCATAAGATGCCTTCAAGGAAACTTAGTCAAATGTACTATAGAAAATATCAGGATAGATGGAGCTGATCAATCGTTGTTTAAGATGTTTTGGGTCTCCATTTTTCATAATACTTCCCCTTATGAAAAATGGCTTAGAGATTATAGGAATAATCATCTATAAATATTTGAGGGACAAGGGGTTCCTCAAAGAGGTAGAACAATGGAAAAGGCTTAGAAGAGACCATATTCAAATCTACAGTTAATCAGACAAACATATTTATCAGCCAATTATTGTCTTTTAATCTAACATTCCTGAAAGGACGGTTGTGTCAATAAAATTCAGGAAGAACAATGCATAGCTTCCTGAATTGGTAAAAATGCCTCTTTGTTACTTTGTGCTCTACGATAATCACTAACCTCAATCCTATCAGTATTTTTGATAAAGCGAGGTATATAAAACAAAGTCAATTGTTTTTGTAAGAACTATCATTTCATAGTCATTTTGTGCCTGTGCTTCTGAAATGTTGAGTCCCTTATTTTTGTGTATTCCTGTATTCTATCCTGTATTCATACAAATTATCTTTCCATAGGAATGAAATGCCTCCCAGATATTAAAGATTTCGCTTCTGAAATAAAGCCTGCCTTGCTTTTTTGGAATGAGATATAGCAGGTACAGTCACGTAAAACTATTTTAGACAAAAAGTTCTACGAAGGTGGATCTTTCACAATACATATATCCTTCCCAGGCTATTTATCTGAAAAGTTATCCATTTGTCTTCACACCAAGGATTTCAGATGGCAATCTTTTCTTCCTTTCTTGTTTCTACCATAGGAAGAAGGCGAGGAAGCAGAAAAAAAACATCCCTTTTCTTCCTGCCTCAGAGAAAGAAAGCAAATTAGAGGGCTGGCAACATAAAAGGAATAATAAGCCTTTGCTTTTGTTCCACTTGGATGGTGGCCTTGAAATCGTTATCACAAGAATAATGTGGATGTGGTGTAGGAGATGACCAGGGTGAACCCAAAGGAGAAAGGAGGGAGATGACCAGGCTGGAGATGACCAGGCTGGACCCAAGGGAGGAGTCAAACAGTCATCAAACAGTCATGAGTACCTGCAAACCCATAATAGACCTAAGTCCAGCCCACCTTGAATGCCTTTCTTATCTCCAGCTAATTTCCCTTGACTGTTAGTAGCTCATTCTTATAGAGAGTTTAAGCTTGCAATAAATCTTCATATTCATTTGAACTGCCTGAATCTCCTGATTTCCCCGGTGCTTGTCTACCAGCTAACCCGTCGTCTGTCTGTTCTCTTCCTTTAATCCAGTGTTCCCAACCCTGGAAGCTTTCAGATGTTGGACATCAGTTCCCAGAATTCCTCAGCCAGCCTGCTGCCAAGCATTTGAAAGCTGCCAAGGTTGAGAAGTGCTGCTCTAGTCATTCCTTCCAAGGTAGTTTTCAACTTGTTGTTTAATCATAGCCCACCCATAACTGTATAGATGAACTCCTGACAGCAAACCAAATTTATTAGTATTGTCTGCAGTGTACATATGCGTGCTCTGTCATCTTTGAAGTGGTGAAAAGGAAATAACTAATGTTGTAACCCAATTTCATTTCACAATGTTAACTTTTTTTCCCCCTCTCAGTTCCCATCGTATAAGGATGCATTCGAGTCCCTGATGCTATAGAGATCCATAATCAGCTGGTGTATATAAAGCCTGCTGTTTCGGGGTTTGACATATAAGTTGTGTTTACAAATCTTATGACATTTGAGTTCGTTTATTGACCGTTCAAAGTTACAATGGCCCTGAAAAAAGTGACTTATGATCATTTCTCTCACTTATTTCTCTGCCTTGATGCATCCCCATGGTCACATGATTCACATTCGGATCAGTGGTGGGATTCAAAAATCCCAGCAACTGGTTCGCTGCCCAGTTTCTGGGTGGGCATGGCCATGTTGGGCGTGGCCTACCAGAACTTCCAGGAGGGCCGCTTTTCACCTTCCCAAGGGTCCAGAGGCTTCCCTCCGGCCTCTGGCCTCTGGAGGCCTTCCAGAAGCCAGAAACAGGCCCATTTCGTGACTTCTGGTACTTCCGGTATTTCCGGGAGGGCCGTTTTTCCCCCTCCCAGAGCCTCTGCACGGACCCTGAACCTACCTGCATTGAAAATGGGCCACGTGGAGATTCCTAGGAGGGGCAGGGTAGGGTGGCCGGGGCCAGTCGGTCAGTTCAAATACCAATTCAGCTGTTGTGGTTAGCCGGCAGCAGGTGCAGATGGCTGAGGAGAGCGAGGACTCTGATGAGGGGCCAGGACCATCAGGGAGTGGACTGCTGCCTTCAGAGATTGTGGGGGCTGGCAGCAGTGATGAGGAGGTTCCCGAGGAGCCTGTGCCAAGTGCATGTGCACAAAGGATTACTCGGAGGAAAGAACAATTACAGCAGCACAGGCGACTCAGGAGTAAGGCTTCAAGGTAATGGCCCCTCCCTCCAGAGGATAAAAGCCAGGTTTGGAAAAGCCTTCTTTGCAGAAGGCAAAGAAGCTCTGAG